>NW_025763417.1:600000-866226 GCF_003444635.1 Morchella importuna | reverse complement strand
AACATCAAGCACCCCGGACCCTAAGAACTCGGTAAAAATCGCAAAAGAAGAAATCCACCCAAAGATAGACTCAAATACGTAGGAGTCTGGCTGGACTCAACGCTCTCCTTCCGACCCCACACATCGAAGAAACCATCGCCAAAGGCCTCATAGCCCTAGGCAGAATCAGAAACATCGCCTACCTCCCAGGATCAACACAAAATCCATCCACCACCTCATCGTCCAAGGTTTCCTCCCCACCATCCTATGGGGATCGGAGGCATGGTGGACAGGAAGCCGACCACATCCTCCGATCATTATCCCCCCTCTACAACGAAGCCGCCAGGATTATAACAGGCCTACCCGCTGGACAAAACCGAAAAACTACTGAAAGAAGCAGCACTTCCCCCACTCGAACACTCCTCAAACAAATCGCGGAAGTACGGGACGCGCATCCTCTGCCACCCTGCGGACCACCCACTCAACGAAGGACTCATCCAACTCCTCCCACCAGAATAAAAAACATTAAAGGCACAGGCCTACATCGGATTGCATCACTCATGCTACCCTTTCAGGAACCAGGTAACCACAGAGAAAGATGGATACAAAACGATACCCTCACCAAACGCATGATAGAAGAATGGAACTCCATCCCACTCATC
Organism: Morchella importuna; assembly: GCF_003444635.1. Taxonomy (NCBI): domain Eukaryota; kingdom Fungi; phylum Ascomycota; class Pezizomycetes; order Pezizales; family Morchellaceae; genus Morchella; species Morchella importuna. The sequence goes on along the minus strand of NW_025763417.1, from coordinate 865,585 downwards.
AACTACCACGAACCAGGAACCCTAAAAATCCCACCAAAGCGAGCAAAACTCCTCCGATCCAAAGCAAAACTCATCCACCGCATACGATGTCAAGTCACTAGGATAGACAGATATGCAGCATTTACGGAACCTGAACCCTGCCAATGCGGCTCGGAACAATCCTCCAAACATACCATGATCGACTGCCCACGATGGACACAACTACGAAGGCCACTTATGGACAAAATCCCGGGGCCGCCCACTTGGGAAAACTGGCTATTCACCAACCTCAACGTAGACCTGATTCTACAGTTTGCAACAAAAACCAACCTACTCGACTGGTACGAAATGGACGAGGAGGACCTGGAGGAATGATGATCGGTTTCTTTGGTTTTCTCCTTTCTTTTCTGTACCTTCTTCTAAATTTCTTTCATCGTTTCCTTTGTTTCTCTCTTATGTTTGGCGGAGGGTCCGGCGTGCGATAAGTCCTGTACTTCAAAGCAATATAAAAATCCAATCCAATCCTGTATCTACTCGCGCCCGACCGCGCGGGAGACGGGACCCCTCCCGTTTCGACATCCTGATTCTCGAATTGCTTCAGGCCCTGAGCGAGACGTCCCCCTATCTACCGAGTTGAAGCCTTTCAATAGGAGCCGTCCTTCTTCTCACTCCCTCCTCAAACTCGTCGGCGCCCCCGATCGCGACACCCAAACGACCAGCCCTCAAGGCTACCCCTCTCTACGTCGTATCGGCACCCTGTCAATAGTCTGGAGGTCAGCGCAGACTCATTGCCAAAGCCTACGATAACCCACGGTGTTAGCGACCTTACGGTCGCGAAACATTCGTTCCTTACCTTACGCGAGGTCCCTTCGTTGGGCCTTACCCCGCTTTACGGCCCTAGCCAGGCAACCCATTTTAACCGAGTCGGCTTCCCCGCTCACCCAACCCTACCGGCCCGGTACCACAACCGAGGCCACCCCATCAAGACACGGTCGGCACCCACGATTGCGACCACCCCATACACTACGGAAATCGAGTTCGAAGGTCACCACTGAAAAGACCACCAACAGGTAGCGGCTCACGCTCACCCCATCTACACTTGGCCTCTGTGCCATTCCTACCTTAACCCCCTGCTGCCTGACGAGCAGACTCCCAGGGACCCCATCGACACCCCCCTCCCTATGCTTTCGCACCTGATGCTTCGGCGGTCTCTCGCCTCGCCTTCGTGCAGTACTTCCTATATGGCTTTGGTAATGATCCTGGTTTATGGTGAACGGGTATATAGACGATTGACTTTATGTTGTTTGACGGAGAAGCTCTTGGGATTTCATTTCTACTGTAGCGTTGTTACTTTGTTCGTCGCTTAGTTTCTGTTCAGCTACACCATGTCGCGCGATGTTTGTACGTACTTTTCCTTTGTCTTTGGCGGTAGTGTAGGCGTGCGATAAGCCTTTGGCTTCTAAGCAATATAAAATCCAATCCAATCCTGTATCTACCCCAACGAATACTACTTTTGTTCTACGCCTCGTCCTAGGTTCAATTAGTTGTCAAACTAGATAGAGCCCCTCCATAGCCCATAGTCCTGAATACCTATTGCCACGTCCTCGCCTCGGTTGTATTCCTTGGCACCATAGTCCCTACGTCCATAGACCACCGTTACACCAGGTTCCGTCCTTTATCGCCAACCAATACAACACTATAGCCTACAATGTCGGAACACGTTCCTATCGATTACCAACAACTAAGCGACACCCTTCAAATCTTCTTCCAAGAACATCCACAGGTCGATAACACTGTCGGGATAGAAGCTTACGCACTTCTTCAAAGGGCCCAACGTGGTCTCGCTCAGTATGCAACGGACTTACAAGAGGTGGAGAGGGAGGCTGGAAATGCAAGGGAGATGTTCGAACGAGACCTTGCTGCTGCTCGAACCCAACGGGTCGCTGTCGAAGTAGTTGCCCCTGATGAAGAACCGATTGGTGGTGATGATGCCCCACCCGCGCCCCCAATACCACCCGTTGTGGCTACTACTCAGCGGTCGGAAAAGCTCCCAGATCCCGAGGTGTTTAAGGGAGAGCGCGATCGAGAAAGATTACACCTATTCAAACAACAGTTGAGGATTAAACTATTGGGAAATGCCGACCGCTTTCCCACACTACAGTCCAAGTTATCCTACGTATTCAGTCGACTGGAGGGTGTTGCCGCTAATCAGTTCTTACAATATGTCGGAGAAGAAGGCATCGCTTTGCCTTCCATGTTGCGGTTTTATGAAATCTTAGATACTGCGTTCGGGGACCCTGATCGAATGCGCACAGCTAGAAGGAATCTCAGGAACATCCGCCAGCGAAATCGAACCTTTGCTGACTACTTCGCCGAATTTCAACGGTACGCTGCTGAATCAGGAATGGATGAAGTCTCTCGGATTGAGGCTTTGATGGAGGGCATTAACGCGGAACTCGATGAATCGATGATACACCATGAAACTCCTGCGACAGTAGATGCCTGCGCGACACTTTTGCAACGGTTAGATAATCGACGACGAGCGGCAGAGGCTAAGCGAGGAAGTAAAAAGCCTTGGAATGCTACTGCTGCTCCGACCCCTCGTCCCCCACCAGCGAATCCTGTTCCTACCCCTCGCGCTGCCGCCCCAGCTGTCAATGCACCTACTCCTGAGAATCATCCCTCGTTTCGCCCGGGAGGTGATGTACCAATGGATCTGTCCGGGGGACGTCGTCGCCCCACCCCTACTGAAAGAAATGCCCGCTTAGCCAAGGGCCGATGTTTCTATTGCGGAGGAGTCGGACATATGGTTAGAGATTGCCCCCAAGCAAGGGCAACTGGAAATCAACCAAGGAGACCGGTGATGAGAGGAGCAGCATTGAGGGTAGAGGAAAATGATGGAAGCGATAACGAGTCGGCAAAAGATTTGTCCCTGCACTAAGTGGCTTAGCCCAGGGACCATTTAAGGATTTTTCTGAAATGCATATTTCTGGTTTTTCGGTATCAGAGGAGGAAATGGATGGGAACCAACTTGTAGTAACTTGTTCTATTTCACAGAATAAAAATACTTTCGTACCCACCTACGCCCTTATTGATACCGGAGCCTCAGGATATGCTTTCATCGATGAATCTTTTGTACGCCACAACAATCTCACCATGACCCCACTTAAAATACCACGCCACGTAGATGTTATAGACGGCAGACCTATCAAATCAGGAAAGATTACTCATATTGTTGATGTCTCGCTAGACATTCATGGCCATCGAGAGACTGCATCATGTTTTGTGACAAAGTTGGGACACTATCCGATTGTGATGGGGATATCTTGGATGCGACGCCATGATGTTACAATTCGACCAAAGGAAAATTTGCTTATCTTCGACTCTCAAAGCTGCTGTCAACATTGTTCGCTTAGTGGAACTGCAATTACGGTTCATGGTATATCCATTCCCCTACCTGAAACTCATACCGTTACCGTCTCAGCGACCGAAAAACCTACCATCGATATTAAACAACTAATACCGAAGGAGTTCCACCGCCATATCCACATGTTTGAAGAATATGACGCTTCAATACTTCCGCCACATCGACCGTTCCATGATATGAAGATAGTATTAGAAGAAGGCAAACAACCACCATGGGGACCAATATACGCTCTATCCCAAATTGAGTTGAAAGCACTCTGGGATTATCTTCAAGAAAATCTGCCCAAGGGAATTATCCGGCATAGTGAATCGCCAGCAGGAGCACCTATACTATTCGTCAAGAAAGCCGATGGAACTCTTCGTTTATGTGTCGACTATCGAGACCTCAATGCAATTACGATTAAGAATCGTTACCCATTGCCGTTATTAAAGGAAACTTTGGCCAAATTGTCGAAAGCAAAATATTATACCAAGTTAGATTTGCGCTGGGGATATAACCAAATCAGGATAGCGGAAGGAGACGAATGGAAAACGGCATTCCGGACTCGATATGGACACTTTGAATATACGGTAATGCCTTTTGGATGAGCGAATGCTCCGGCTACATTTCAACATTGCATCAATGACATCCTGCGCCCCTATCTCGATCAATTTGTGATGGCCTATTTAGACGATATTCTCATCTATTCCGAATCCCTTGCAGAGCACAAGGACCATATTCAAAAGGTTTTAAAGGTACTTGATGAGAATCATGTCCATCTCAAACCCGAAAAATGTGAATTTATGGTTCAAGAAACGAAATATCTTGGCCTAATCCTCACCCCAAATGGCAACAGAATGGATCCAAAGAAAGTTATTGATGTTCTAGAATGGTCTACACCTACAAATCTTCATGATGTTCAAGTATTTCTGGAATTTGCAAATTTTTATCGACGGTTTATTTTGGGATATTCAAAGATTGTCGCCCCGCTTACAGCCCTAACAAAGAAAAATGTTAAATTCGAATGGACAGATGAAAGGGAGGAAGCATTTCAAACATTGAAAAAGATGTTTACAACAGCGCCCATATTAGTTCATTTCGATCCGAATCGGAAGATTGTGATAGAAACCGATGCATCCGACTATGTTTCAGCAGGAATTCTATCGCAACGTGATGATGAAGGAGTTTTACATCCGGTCGCTTTCTTTTCCAAGAAACACTCCCCTGCGGAATGCAACTATGAAATTTATGACAAGGAACTTCTAGCAATCATACGATGTTTTGAAGAGTGGCGACATCATTTGGAAGGAGCACAATTCCCTATTGAAGTTTTCAGCGACCATCGAAATCTAGAGTATTTTATGACGACAAAATTGCTAAACCGCCGACAAGCTCGTTGGTCTGAATTCCTTTCGCGTTTCGATTTTGTTATACAATTCCAACCAGGAAAACAAGGAGCGAAACCAGATGCATTGACTAGAAGATCAGGTGATCTACCTAAAGAGGGGGATGAACGGCTGACGCACCAGAGCCAAGTGGTTCTGAAGCGAAAAAATTTGGATACAAAGCTAAGTTTGTTCGCGGGTTCTTTATCAAATGAATCCGCTGAAGGAATGTCTACTGTGGAGGAGTTATTTTCAAAAGCTTACCAAGTCGATAGTTTTCCAAACGAAATCCTCGCTATGCTCCGGAACGACGTTCGCCAGTCAAATAAAATTTCACTTGCCGAATGTACTGAAGACAATAACGGCCGATTACTTTATCGAGATGCACTCTATGTACCAAAGGATAATGACCTCCGGCTGAGACTCCTGAAAGAACATCATGACAAACTATCAGCAGGCCATCCGGGTAGAGCAAAGACCTTGGAAGTCTTAAGTCGGGAATACTATTGGCCACAAATGCGAAAAGATGTCGATCGATATGTTAGGAATTGCAATATGTGTGTCCGTAGCAAGGCACCACGTAATGCGCCTTATGGGGTACTCCGTCCCATGCCAATACCCGATGGACCATGGACGGATGTCTCGATGGATTTTGTTACCGACCTTCCGCAGAGTGATGGTTACAATGCGATTCTAGTTGTCGTTGATAGATTAACCAAAATGCGACATCTAATACCAACGACCAAAGAAGTGGACGCGAAGGAAGTAGCAAGGCTATATCTCGATAATGTTTGGAAGCTACATGGACTACCTGATATGGTGGTGTCCGATAGAGGAACACAATTTGTTGCGGAATTTTGGAAGTCGCTTTGCAAACGCCTGGAAATATCTCCACGATTCTCCACCGCATTCCACCCCCAAACTGATGGACAAACTGAAAGGATCAATGCCATAAAGGAACAATACCTCCGAAGCTATGTCTCCTATCAGCAAGATGATTGGGCCCGGCTGTTGGCAATGGCTGAGTTCGCAACAAATAACCATATTTCGGAAACAACAAAAGTCTCTCCTTTCTATGCCAACTCGGGAAGAAACCCCAGAATGACTTTTGGTCCCTTGGAACACGGTAAAACGACAGCGGAAGATCAAGCCAACAACATTGCAAAGGAGATGAAGGACATGGTGGAGTTTCTGAAGAGCGAAATGTTTCGGGCGCAAAGAATACAAGAGGAGTCGGCTAACCTAAATCGTTCTCCTGCCCCTCGTTATCATATAGGAGATAAAGTTTTCTTGTCGACCCGCCATATTCTAACAAAGCGACCCTCCAAGAAGTTTGATTGGAAACGGATTGGTCCTTACAGCATCAAACGAATCGTCAACCCCTATGCTTATGAGCTAGAACTTCCCCGCTCCATGAAGATCCATCCAGTATTCCACGTTTCATTGTTATCACCTGAAGCGGGTAACCCATTACCTGGACAACAACAGTCACCACCACCTCCAGTCGAGATCGAAGGGGAGGAAGAATGGGAAGTCGAGGATATTGTGGACTCTAGGAAACGAAGGGGTGGCTTTGAGTACCTGGTACGATACACTGGATACGATGATGCCTCTTGGCAACCGCTATCGGACCTTGAGCATTCACCTGATATTGTTCGACGGTTCCATGAACGCTATCCACAGAAACCTAAGCCTACCAGGAGGTAGGCCTTAGAGGGGGGCGTAGTCTGTAACGGCAATATTATATTTCGGCTAAGGTGATAGATTGGGTTGTGAAGAGAAGGAATCGCGCAGTTGGACTATGATTTGTAATGGGTTTTCTGTTATGTTCTTTCGGTTTCCGTTACGCAAGATATTGGTCATCAACGGACTAGGAGTTAGATATATAAGGGGGTGTTGTCTCGTGCCTTTTCATGTTTTCCTTCCTTTCCTCTTCTCTTCACGGAACCTCCTGTATCTACTCGCGCCCGACCGCGCGGGAGACGGGACCCCCTCCCGTTTCGACATCCTGATTCTCGAATTGCTTCAGGCCCTGAGCGAGACGTCCCCCTATCTACCGAGTTGAAGCCTTTCAATAGGAGCCGTCCTTCTTCTCACTCCCTCCTCAAACTCGTCGGCGCCCCCGATCGCGACACCCAAACGACCAGCCCTCAAGGCTACCCCTCTCTACGTCGTATCGGCACCCTGTCAATAGTCTGGAGGTCAGCGCAGACTCATTGCCAAAGCCTACGATAACCCACGGTGTTAGCGACCTTACGGTCGCGAAACATTCGTTCCTTACCTTACGCGAGGTCCCTTCGTTGGGCCTTACCCCGCTTTACGGCCCTAGCCAGGCAACCCATTTTAACCGAGTCGGCTTCCCCGCTCACCCAACCCTACCGGCCCGGTACCACAACCGAGGCCACCCCATCAAGACACGGTCGGCACCCACGATTGCGACCACCCCATACACTACGGAAATCGAGTTCGAAGGTCACCACTGAAAAGACCACCAACAGGTAGCGGCTCACGCTCACCCCATCTACACTTGGCCTCTGTGCCATTCCTACCTTAACCCCCTGCTGCCTGACGAGCAGACTCCCAGGGACCCCATCGACACCCCCCTCCCTATGCTTTCGCACCTGATGCTTCGGCGGTCTCTCGCCTCGCCTTCGTGCAGTACTTCCTATATGGCTTTGGTAATGATCCTGGTTTATGGTGAACGGGTATATAGACGATTGACTTTATGTTGTTTGACGGAGAAGCTCTTGGGATTTCATTTCTACTGTAGCGTTGTTACTTTGTTCGTCGCTTAGTTTCTGTTCAGCTACACCATGTCGCGCGATGTTTGTACGTACTTTTCCTTTGTCTTTGGCGGTAGTGTAGGCGTGCGATAAGCCTTTGGCTTCTAAGCAATATAAAATCCAATCCAATCCAATCCTGTATCTACCCCAACGAATACTACTTTTGTTCTACGCCTCGTCCTAGGTTCAATTAGTTGTCAAACTAGATAGAGCCCCTCCATAGCCCATAGTCCTGAATACCTATTGCCACGTCCTCGCCTCGGTTGTATTCCTTGGCACCATAGTCCCTACGTCCATAGACCACCGTTACACATACTGTCCCAATTCCACTGAGATGACAATAAGTGCCATCCAGGGGTCTTTTACCCCAAAAAAGGAATTCGCGAGCCGAACGGAATTATGAAGTTCACAACAAGGAGTTAGGTGCCATTGTGTCATGCTTTAACAAGCGAAGTCACCCAGGAGCAACCTCCAGCCGGAGGGAAAGCCCGGTGGAAAAAAACCAGAACTCAGAACCAGTGGGTAATGGTGGAGGAGATGGAATAGTCCCCCTGGTAGGTGGCGCTCCCAACCCAGGAGAGAACTCAGATAGTTCAGATTCGGAGCCTGAGGATGGAGATAGGAGAGGATGTCGGAGATACCTCAGGAAGATGCTGGAGAAGCAGCAGAGAGAGAGAGCCCTGGCCTCCATAGCCCAGTTCATGAGACCTCCGGCCCCCCCCCTCACACCCCTCCACTGCCTACAGTGGCCGAGAACCAAGGACACCTCCCTCCGGCCAAGTTCAATGGCAAAGCAAACAATGTGCGAACCTTCATCGGGCAATGTGAGAATGTCTTCTCCATTGAGAGCCAGTCCTTTACCTCCGAAGAGGTTAGGATCCGTTATGCTGGTAACCTGATGGAAGGAGATGCACCGGTCAAGTGTTATGAGGCTTACCACAACTCCATTGACCAAGCTTCTGCCAACCAGATAGCTGGGATGTCTGTGGTGTTAGATGAGAGATGGAGGCGGTGGGATTCCTTTGTGGATGCTATCAGAGCAGCCTTTGGCGAAGCCATCTCTAGGGATGATGCGGTAGCCCAATGGAATGGCCTCACCCACACAGCCAAGGGGGGAATAGACTCCTTCCCAAATAGCATTATTCAGCTGATGTGGAAGACTGGCTATGAGGGTCAGTTAGTGAATGATAAGATCCTCAGTTCCCCCCTTCCGGACCTAGGCATGAGCTGTGCCCTCTTTACCCCCGTTGCACCTCTGGGCTTCCTCCAGCCCGGGTTTGCCAAGGGGTTATCCCCGGAATCCCACAGAGGCACTGAAACCGAGACAAGCTCGATGGGCGGCCAACCTTGCGGAGTTTGACTTCAAAGTTGTATACCGCCCTGGAAAACTAAAACGCCAAAGCAGACATCTTGTTGCGGCATTGAGACCACGCCCTTAAAGAGGGGGGTAAGGCTCATCAAGACCCTGAAATTCGCTTGTTTAAGCCAGGACAACTTATAATGGGTTCTGTCCAATACCCGATCGTTATGATCAGCTCAGCATGGGCAAGAGCAGCCCAAGTGTGCAAGACTCACACCGCTGCTCCTGGATGAAATCAGGGCTTGAGCAGCCTTAGATCCAGGGTACCTTTCCTTAAGAAAAGCCATTGAGAACACCTCTGGGAATCTGGTGAACCGAGACCTCACTTTAAAGGACGGAGACGTCTTCTATAAGGAAAAGCGGTACATTCCAAATCATCGAGAACTGGAGCTCAAGATCCTGAGCGCCCTACATGATTCGAAGACTGCTGGTCACTTTGGACAATTCAAAACGGCAGAACGCGTTCAGGCACTCTCCTTTGGCTAAGATGAACAACAACGTGGAAGAATACGTTCGGAGTTGCGATATATGTCAACGCGTTAAGGCCTCAACACACAAGAAGTATGGGACGTTGCAATCTTTAGAGGTCCCCTCTATGCCTTGGAGCTCCATTTCAATGGACTTTATCGTGAGCCTGACTGAATCTGAGGACTATACCCATATCTGGGTTATCGTTGACCGTTTTCACCAAAATGTCCCAATTCATTCCGCTCAAGACCAAAGCAACCATCCAAGAGCTTGCTCAAATCTTCCTGCGGGAGATATGCCGACTGCATGAATTTCCTGAGGAAATTATCTCCGATCGGGACTCTAGATTTGAAACAGATCGTCCTCAAACTGACGGGCAAACTGAGAAGAGTCAACCGAACGCTAGAACAATTTCTCAGAAACTATTGCTTCTATCAGCAGGACCATTGGGCAAGATTACTCCCGCTTGCCGAGTAAGCCTACAACACGGCCACCCAAGAGTCAACCAAAGTATCGCCATTCTACGCGAACTATGGGTTTCAATCAGATTCCATATGGCCCTCACCTAAACGGAAACTAGAAAACTTCGACGCGTCCAGCGCGGCGCAAGCACAGCGGAAGAAATGGTATGATCAGAAACATATGAGTGCTCCAGAACTGAAGGTCAGGGACGAGGTGATGATGGACCGACACAACATCTTAACCAAGCGATCATCAAATAAGCTAGATCACCAAAATCAGGTCCCTTTGAGGTTGTCGGGAAACTTGGCGTCACGTCCTACAGGCCGAAGCTACCCTCTCAGTGGAACATTCATGATATCTTCCATATATCTCTGCTGGACCCTCAACGAGCTATACTGCTTCCACCTCCGGATGAGGTTCAAGGGGAAGGCAGTTACGTTCTCAAGAAAATAGCCGATAGCCAATGACAGCAGGCTGGTCGTGGGAAGAAGTTCGTGCAATATCGGATTACCTGGGAGGGTTATCTCTCAGAAGACTCTTGGGAACCGTACAAATTGTTGTAAGGAATGGCAGACGAGCCACTCCGAGAGTTCCATGCGAAGTATCCCCGAAAATCATGGGACGCATGGTAATACAGGAAAGTGCGGGAAACCGAGACGACGGAGTGTTCTGGGATAAGCGTGGAGAAAACGAGTCTCCCCTTGTTAGGTCACACGTTTCCCTTGAGGTTTCCTTTGTCAATAGAAATGGATGCAAAAAATAGAGTGTAACGGAGCCATTTCAACTGTCTGGTGTATGAGTACACACAGGGCCCGGTTACATGTTGAGAGTTATTGATAGAAGCCAGTTGCACAGTGACATGCAAGTACCGGCAGTGTGGTTAGCTACCAGCTGTCAGAGTAACTACATTCTGAGCGCTAGGAAGAGGATCTATTCATGGGAGCAATGATTGACGAGTCTATGCCTCGCCAATGATTAGAAGGCCAGCCAGAGTGAAGCTCTGAGTGCTCGGCGATCCTCTACATCCTCCGAGCATGATAAGTCCGCCCGTAGTGGCAGGGGCTATGCCTGGGAAAGTCTACAATAATTGAAGACCTCTACAGCAATGGTTAAGCTTACGCCTGAGCGGTAGCTCATTCATGCAGGTCCCGGTTGTGCGACAACCAAGACTGCAGGTGTTACAAAGGCTTTGACTAAGAGTGGTTGCCTTTGGAACAGGAAGCACCCGCTAACACTTATAGGGAAGCAGGGTAGTGGTGGTATTGCTTCCCTTCCACTTGAAGGAATCACCAGAACTTATTAAGGAAGTAGGAGCAGGGAATGGAATCCTTTGGAGTATAAGTACTCAGGATCCTTCTCGCCCAACTATCCGATTTCTTGATTTCCATCTTGCATGGCCACACCTTTCTATCGGATCCTAGCGATACGTGGAAAGGTTGTCCCCGGTACATAGAGTCAGTATGGAATCGTTCTTAGAGCTACATTTTCTTGTATGCGCATAATGTACCATACCAAAAACACTAGGTTGGACTCGGGAAGAGTCTACCGCAGAGGTGGGTAGTGTAACAGAGCAACAGTAGGGCTGTTACAAAAGTACCTGTTCTACCAGTCAAGCCATGCGACCCTAGGGTAATCACCGCTTGTTCTTCATCGACGGGTGAAGACAAGCGCAGATGAGCCCCTACCTCTATTGGTATGGAGGGTAGGGATCCTGGCAAGCAAGAAGTCTTACAAGTCAAGCTAGGCGACTGGACCAAAACTAGAGCAGAAGGACGAGCATGCCAAATAAAAAGAAGGGTAACCCCAAACATAAGTTACCCTATGTAACGGGGGTGCTAGGATGGGCACGACCGTGACTTCGATCAAAAATGGAAAATGGTAAACGGGGAACGATGGGTTATCATTCGGCTCGTTCGATCGAAAGATGGAGTTTATTTGTTTGATCGTATTTATAGTCTAGAAACTTAATAACTTTAAGGGGTCTCCTCGCTAGTCAAGATTCCATGACTCCCCGAGTTCAAAGTGTAGGCAACCGAGTACTTTTATCGAAGTTCCGATCCTTTTTTCCCACTTTTCCTCTCTAGGCCGTCCGTCCCTCCCTAGTCCGGGGATACCGCGACTTTTTTCTATGAGGGGCGAGAGGAGTTGCTGCCTCACCTCGGACGAACTTCCACCCGAGTCAAATCACGCAATCTCTGCCAAGAGCTGGTCGGGATCCTAGGAACTAGCGGAAACAACCGACCAGATAGCAATTGCTTATTAAATTTGTTTTAGAACAGATTTGGTGTTTTGTAAAGCGAGGTTTGCTTTTAGTAGCTTGTGTCGTACTCCTACTCCCCCTCAAAGGTGCACTGGGCTGATATAGGAGGGTTCCGGCGGTTCGACGCTCCGGGGGTTATTTTTGGGGTCTAAAACGTGTTTATTTTGCAGTGTTTCCTCAACTCCGCAATCCGTTCATTCAACCACCCCAAATGGACTGGAGCATCGTCAGGATCCTTTCTGACGTGGTAAAGCATATTTTCCGAGCATCGGTTGCTAAGTTATTGCGCCTCAAAGGTTGACTTTCCAAGGTAGGGTAACTTATGTTTAGGGTTACCCTTCCTTATTTGGCATGCTCCTCCTTCTGCTATAGTTTTGGTCCAGTCGTCTAGCTTGACTTATAAGGCTTCTTGCTCGCCAGGATCCCTACCCTTCATACCAATAGAGGTGGGGGTCATCTGCCCTTATCTTCACCCATCGATGAAGAACAAGCGGTGATTACCCTAGGGTCGTATGGCTTGACTGTGTAACGGGGGTCTATGGGCGTGAGGACTATGGTGCCAAGGAATACAACCGAGGCAAGGACGTAGCAATAGGTATTCAGGACTATGGACTTCGGGACGGCTCTACCTGGTATGACCAACCGGGGGAACCCTATGACGAGGCGTGGGACAAGAGTAGTATTCGTGGAGTAGATACAAGAAGTTCCGTGAAGAGAAAAGGAAAGGAAGGAAAACATGAGAAGGCACGAGACAACACCCCCTTATATACCCAGCCTCTAGTCCGTCGATGACTCATACCTCACGTAACGGAAACCAAAAGCACATAACGGAAAACCTATTACAAATCATAGTTCAACTGCGCTATTCCTTCTCTTCATAACCCAAACTATCACCTTAGCCGAAATATAATATTGCCGTTACAGACTACGCCCCCTTCTAAGGCCTACCTCCTGGTAGGCTTAGGTTTCCGTGGATAGCATTCATGGAACCGTCGAACAATATCAGGTGAATGCGCAAGGTCCGATAGCGGTTGCCAAGAGGCATCTTCGTATCCAGTATATCGTACCAGGTACTCAAAGCCACCCCTTCGTTTCCTAGAGTCCACAATATCCTCGACTTCCCATTCTTCTTCCCCTTCGATCTCGACTGGAGGTGGTGGTGACTGTTGTTGTCCAGGCAATGGATTACCCGCTTCGGGTGATAACAATGAAACTTGGAATACTGGATGGGTCTTCATGGAGCGGGGAAGTTCTAGCTCATAAGCATAGGGGTTGACGATTCGTTTGATGCTGTAAGGACCAATCCGTTTCCAATCAAACTTCTTGGAGGGTCGCTTTGTTAGAATATGGCGGGTTGACAAGAAAACTTTGTCTCCTATACGATAACGAGGGGCAGGAGAACGATTTAGGTTAGCCGACTCCTCTTGTTTCCTTTGCGCCCGAAACATTTCGCTCTTCAGAAACTCCACCATATCCTTCATCTCCTTTGCGATACTATTGGCTTGGTCTTCCGCTGTCGTTTTACCGTGTTCCAAGGGACCAAAAGTCATCCTGGGATTCCTTCCCGAGTTGGCATAGAAAGGAGAGACTTTTGTTGTTTCCGAAGTATGATTATTGGTGGCGAACTCGGCCATTGCCAATAGCCAGACCCAATCATCTTGTTGGTAATAAACATAATTTCTGTAACGGGGGCAGCCTATCTATGTATCGCTAGAATCCAATAGAATAGACGCGGCCGTGCAAGATAGAAATCAGGTGCAGATTTATTCAAAGATACTATCGCTAGAACTCAATAATCTTTAAGGGCTCTGCTACCGATAATGGTCTGCTCGAAGATGAGGATCAGGTCAGTTGGGCGGGAATGATCCTGAGTACTTATACTCCAAAGGATTCTATTCTCTGCTCCTACTTCCTTACTAAGTTCCGGTGCTGCCTCCTAGTGGAAGGGAAGCAATACCATCGCTACCCCGCTTCTCTCTAAGCGTCAGCGAGTGCTTCCGATTCCGAAGGCAACCACCCTTAGTCAAAGCCTTTGTAACACCTGCAGCCTTTGTTGCCACACAACTAGGGGCCTGCATGAATGAGCTGCCGCTCAGGTGTAAGCTTAATCATTGCTGTAGAGCTTCCGCTTATTGTAGACTTCCCAGGCATAGTCTCTTCCACTACTGGCGGACTTCCAATGCTCAGAGGATGTGGAGGATCGCTGAGCACTCAGAGCTTCACTCTGGCTAGCCTTCTAATCATTGGCGAGGCACAAACTCGTCAGTCATTGCTCCCATGAGTAGATCCTCTTCCTAGCGCTCAGAATGTAGTTACTCTGACAGTTGGTAGCTAACCACACTGCCGGTACTTGCATGTCACTGTGCAACTGGCTTCTAACAATAACTCTCAGCATGTAACCGGGCCCTGTGTGTACTCATACACCAGACAGTTGAAATGGCTCCGTTACAATTTCGGAGATACTGTTCCATGATGGCATTGATTCTTTCAGTTTGTCCATCGGTTTGGGGGTGAAATGCGGTGGAGAATCGTGGAGATATTTCCAGGCGTTTGCAAAGTGACTTCCAAAATTCCGCGACAAATTGCGTTCCTCTATCGGACACAACCGTATCAGGTAGTCCATGTAATTTCCAAACGTTATCGATATATAGCCTTGCTACTTCCTTCGAATCCACCTCTTTAGTTGTTGGTATTAGGTGTCGCATTTTGGTTAGTCTATCAACAACAACTAGAATCGCATTGTAACCCTCACTCTCCGGAAGGTCGGTTACAAAATCCATTGAGATATCTGTCCATGGTCCATCGGGTATTGGCATGGGACGAAGTACCCCATAAGGCGCATTACGTGGTGCCTTGCTACGGACACACATATTGCAATTCCTAACATATCGATCGGCATCCTTTCGCATTTGTGGCCAATAATACTCCCGACTTAAGAGTTCCAAGGTCTTTGCCCTACCCGGATGGCCTGCCGATGGTTTGTCATGATGTTCTTTCAGGAGTCTCAGCCGGAGGTCATTGTCCTTCGGTACGTAGAGTGCGCCTCGATAAAGTAGCCGACCATTGTTATCCTCCATACATTCGGCAAGTGAAATTTTATTCGAATGGCGAATGTCATTCCGAAGCATAGCAAGGATTTCGTTTTGGAAACTATCGACTAGGTAAGCTTTTGAAAACAACTCCTCCACAGTAGACATTCCTTCAGCGGATTCATTTGATAAAGAACCCGCGAACAAACTTAGCTTTGTATCCAAATTCTTTCGTTTCAGAACCACTTGGCTCTGATGTGTCAACCGTTCATCCCCCTCTTTAGGTAGGTCACCTGACCTTCTAGTTAATGCATCCGGTTTCGCTCCTTGTTTTCCTGGTCGGAATTGTATAACAAAATCAAAACGTGAAAGGAATTCAGACCAACGAGCTTGTCGACGGTTTAGCAATTTTGTTGTCATAAAATATTCTAGATTCCGGTGATCGCTAAGAACTTCAATAGGGAATTGTGCTCCTTCCAGATGATGCCGCCATTCTTCGAAACATCGTACGATTGCTAGGAGTTCCTTATCATAGATTTCATAGTTACATTCCGCAGGGGAATGTTTCTTAGAAAAGAAAGCGACTGGATGTAGAATTCCTTCATCATCGCGTTGTGAGAGAATTCCTGCTGAAACATAATCGGATGCATCGGTTTCCACTACTATCTTTCGTTCTGGATCAAAATGAACTAGTATAGGTGCCATTGTAAACATCTTTTTCAAGGTTTGAAATGCTTTCTCCCTTTCATCCGTCCATTCGAATTTAACGTTTTTCTTCGTTAGAGCTGTAAGTGGGGCGACAATCTTTGAATATCCTAAAATAAACCGTCGATAAAAATTCGCAAACCCCAAAAATACTTGAACATCATGAAGATTCGTCGGTATAGACCATTCTAGAACATCAATAACTTTCTTGGGATCCATTCTGTTACCATTTGGGGTGAGGATTAGGCCGAGGTATTTCGTTTCTTGAACCATAAATTCGCATTTTTCGGGTTTGAGATGAACATGATTCTCATCAAGTACCTTTAAAACCTTTTGAATATGGTCTTTGTGCTCTGCAAGGGATTCGGAGTAGATGAGAATATCATCTAGATAGGCCGTTACAAATTGATCGAGGTAGGGGCGCAGGATATCATTGATCCAGTGTTGAAATGTAGCGGGAGCATTCGCTAATCCAAAAGGCATTACCGTGTATTCAAAATGTCCATATCGAGTCTGGAACGCCGTTTTCCACTCATCTCCTTCCGCTATCCTGATCTGGTTGTAACCCCAACGTAAATCCAATTTAGTGTAATATTTCGCTCTTGACAATTTGGCTAAGGTTTCCTTCAATAATGGCAATGGATAACGATTCTTAATCGTAATTGCATTAAGACCTCGATAGTCGACACATAAACGAAGAGTTCCATCGGCTTTCTTGACGAATAATATAGGTGCTCCTGCTGGCGATTCACTATGTTGGATGATTCCCTTAGGTAGGTTCTCTTGAAGGTACTCCCAGAGTGCCTTCAATTCAACTTGAGATAGGGCATATATTGGTCCCCATGGCGGTTGCTTGCCTTCCTCTAATACTATTTTCATATCATGGAACGGTCGATGTGGCGGAAGTGCAGAAGCATCATATTCTTCAAACATATGTATATAGTGATGGAACTCCTTTGGTATTAGTTGGTTGATATCGATGGTAGGTTCCCCGGTCGCCGAAACGGTAACGGTATGGGTTTCCGGTAGAGGAATTGATATGCCATGAACCGTAACTGTGGTTCCACTAAGCGAGCAATTTTGACAGCAGTTTTGAGAGTCGAAGATAAGTAAATTTTCCTTTGGCCGAATGGTAACGTCATGACGTCGCATCCAAGGTATCCCCATCACAATCGGATAGTGTCCCAACTTTGTCACAAAACATGATGCAGTCTCTCGATGGCCATGAATGTCTAGCGAGACATCGATAATATGGGTAATCTTTCCTGACTTGATCGGTCTGCCGTCTATAACGTCTACGTGGCGCGGTATTTTGAGGGGAGTCATGGTGAGATTGTTGTGGCGTGCAAAAGATTCATCGATGAAAGCATATCCTGATGCTCCGGTATCAATAAGGGCGTAGGTGGGTACGAAAGTATTTTTATTCTGTGAGATTGAACAAGTTACTACAAATTGGTTCCCATCCATTTCCTCCTCTGATACCGAAAAACCAGAAATATGCATTTCAGAAAAATCCTCAAATGGTCCCTGGGCTAAGCCACTTAGTGCAGGGACAAATCTTTTGCCGACTCGTTATCGCTTCCATCATTTTCCTCTACTCTCAACGCCGCTCCCCTCATCACCGGTCTCCTTGGTTGATTTCCAGTTGCCCTTGCTTGGGGGCAGTCTCTAACCATGTGGCCGACCCCTCCGCAATAGAAACATCGGCCCTCAGCTAAGCGGGCATTTCTTTCGGTAGGGTTGGGGCGACGACGTCCCCCAGACAGATCCATCGGTACATCACCTCCCGGGCGGAACGAGGGATGGTTCTCAGGGGCAGGTGCGTTGACAGCTGGGGCGGCAGCACGAGGAATGGGGGCACGATTCCCCGGTGGGGGGCGAGAGATCGGAGCAGCAGTAGCATTCCAAGGCTTTTTATTTCCTCGCTTAGCTTCTGCCGCTCGTCGTCGATTATCCAACCGTTGCAAGAGTGTCGCACTGTAACGGGGGCGGACTATCTATGTATCGCTAGAATCCAATAGAATAGATGCGGCCGTGCAAGATAGAAATCAGGTGCAGATTTATTCAAAGATACTATCGCTTAGAACTCAATAATCTTTAAGGGCTCTGCTTGTAACGGGGGCAGCCTATCTATGTATCGCTAGAATCCAATAGAATAGATGCGGCCGTGCAAGATAGAAATCAGGTGCAGATTTATTCAAAGATACTATCGCTAGAACTCAATAATCTTTAAGGGCTCTGCTACCGATAATGGTCTACTCGAAGATGAGGATCAGGTCAGTTGGGCGGGAATGATCCTGAGTACTTATACTCCAAAGGATTCTATTCTCTGCTCCTACTTCCTTACTAAGTTCCGGTGCTGCCTCCTAGTGGAAGGGAAGCAATACCATCGCTACCCCGCTTCTCTCTAAGCGTCAGCGAGTGCTTCTGATTCCGAAGGCAACCACCCTTAGTCAAAGCCTTTGTAACACCTGCAGCCTTTGTTGCCACACAACTAGGGGCCTGCATGAATGAGCTGCCGCTCAGGTGTAAGCTTAATCATTGCAGTAGAGCTTCCGCTTATTGTAGACTTCCCAGGCATAGTCTCTTCCACTGCTGGCGGACTTCCAATGCTCAGAGGATGTGGAGGATCGCTGAGCACTCAGAGCTTCACTCTGGCTAGCCTTCTAATCATTGGCGAGGCACAGACTCGTCAGTCATTGCTCCCATGAGTAGATCCTCTTCCTAGCGCTCAGAATGTAGTTACTCTGACAGTTGGTAGCTAACCACACTGCCGGTACTTGCATGTCACTGTGCAACTGGCTTCTAACAATAACTCTCAGCATGTAACCGGGCCCTGTGTGTACTCATACACCAGACAGTTGGAATGGCTCCGTTACACGCACATGCATCTACCGTCGTAGGAGTTTCATGGTGTATCATTGATTCATCGAGTTCCGCATTAATGCCTTCCATCAAAGCCTCAATCCTAGAGACTTCATCCATCCCTGACTCGGCAGCATACCGTTGAAATTCGGCGAAGTAATCGGCAAAGGTTCGGTTTCGTTGACGGATGTTCCTAAGATTCCTCCTAGCCGTACGCATTCGATCAGGATCCCCGAAAGCAGTATCCAAGATTTCATAAAACCGTAACATGGAAGGCAAAGCGATACCTTCTTCTCCGACATATTGTAAGAACTGATTGGCGGCAACACCCTCCAATCGGCTGAATGCATAGGATAACTTAGACTGTAGTGTGGGAAAGCGGTCGGCATTTCCCAATAGCTTGATCCTCATCTGTTGCTTGAATAGGTGTAGTCTTTCTCGATCGCGATCTCCCCTAAATACTTCTGTAACGGGGGTGCCTTGAAAGGGCGCGACCGTGACTTCGATCAGGTAGATAGGCAGAAAGGAATTCGACAAGCTATCCTTTCGGCTCGTTCGATGGAAAGATAGAGTTTCATTTGTTTGATCGTTATTTGTAGTCTAGAAACTTAATAACTTTAAGGGGGCTCCTCGCTGGTAAAGACTCGCTGATCCCCCCGAAACCAAGCTGGGGCAACCGAGTTCCTTTATGGAAGTTCGGCGCCCCTTCCTTCATTACCTCTTTCCTTTTTTCACTGGCCGTCCGCCTTTCAAATAATCTGGGGGCACCACCTATTTTCTATCAGGGGGGAGGAGAAGAGTTGCTACCACACCGCGGACGAATTTTCGTCCGAGTCAAATCTCGCAATCCTTGCCAAGAAAGGGTCGGGATCCTAGGAACTAGAGGAAACAGCCGACCAGACAGCAATTGCTTATTCAGAGTATTTAGAATAGATTTGGGTGTTTTTAAAGCAAAGGTTTGCTTTGGTAGTTTGGGTCGCACTCTTACTCCCCCCAAAGATGCACCGGGCTGAAACAGGAGGGTTCCGGCGGTTCGACGCTCCGGGGGTTATTTTTGGGGGTCTAAAACGTGTTTATTTTGCAGTGTTTCCTCAACTCCGCAATGCGTTCATTCAACCACCCCAAATGGACCGGAGCATCGCCAGGATCCTTTCTGACGTGGTAAAGCATATTTTCCGGGCATCGGCTGCAAAGTTATTGCGCCTCAAAGGTTGAATGCCAAGGTAGGGTAACTTATGTTTGGGGTTACCCTTCCTTATTTGGTCTGCTCGTCCTGCTGCTCTAGTTTTGGTCCAGTCGTCTAGCTTGACTTGTAAGACTTCTTGCTCGCCAGGATCTCTACCCTCTATACCAATAGAGGTAGGGGCGCATCTGCCCTTCTCTTCACCCATCGATGAAGAACCAGCTGCGGTTAACCTAGGGCCGTATGGCTTGACTGGTAGAACAGGTATTTTTGTAACAGCCCTACTGTGGCCCTGTTACACTACTCCTCCCTCCGGTAGACTCGTCCCGAGTCTAACCTAGGGTTTTTGGTATGGTACGTTATGAGCATACAAGAAAATGTAGCTCTAATAATCATTCCATACAAACTCAATGTAACGGGGACAGCCTTTCCTCGTATCGCTAGAATCCGAGAGAAAGGATTTGGCCGTGCAAGATAGAAATCAGGAAATCGGATAGTTGGGCGGGAAGGATCCTGAGTACTTATACTCCAAAGGATTCCATTCCCTGCTCCTACTCCCTTACTAAGTTCTGGTGATCCCTTCTAGCGGAAGGGAAGCAATACCACCGCTACCCCGCTTCTCTCTAAGCGTTAGCGGGTGCTTCCGGTTCCGAAGGCAACCACCCTTAGTCAAAGCCTTTGTAACACCTGCAGTCTTGATTGTCGCACAACCGGGACCTGCATGAATGAGCTACCGCTCAGGCGTAAGCTTAATCATTGCTGTAGAGCTCTTCACTTATTGTAGACTTTCCCAGGCATAGTCCCTGCCACTACCGGCGGACTTATCATGCTCAGAGGATGTAGAGGATCGCCGAGCACTCAGAGCTTCACTCTGGCTGGCCTTCTAATCATTGGCGAGGCATAGACTCGTCAATCATTGCTCCCATGAATAGATCCTCTTCCTAGCGCTCAGAATGTAGTTACTCTGACAGCTGGTAGCTAACCACACTGCCGGTACTTGCATGTCACTGTGCAACTGGCTTCTATCAATAACTCTCAGCATGTAACCGGGCCCTGTGTGTACTCATACACCAGACAGTTGAAATGGCTCCGTTACACTCTATTTTTTGCATCCATTTCTATTGACAAAGGAAACCTCAAGTGAAACGTGTGACCTAACAAGGGGAGACTCGTTTTCTCCACGCTTATCCCAGAACACTCCGTCGTCTCGGTTTCCCGCACTTTCCTGTATTACCATGCGTCCCATGATTTTCGGGGATACTTCGCATGGAACTCTCGGAGTGGCTCGTCTGCCATTCCTTACAACAATTTGTACGGTTCCCAAGAGTCTTCTGAGAGATAACCCTCCCAGGTAATCCGATATTGCACGAACTTCTTCCCACGACCAGCCTGCTGTCATTGGCTATCGGCTATTTTCTTGAGAACGTAACTGCCTTCCCCTTGAACCTCATCCGGAGGTGGAAGCAGTATAGCTCGTTGAGGGTCCAGCAGAGATATATGGAAGATATCATGAATGTTCCACTGAGTGGGTAGATTCAGCCTGTAGGACGCGACTCCAAGTTTCCCGACAACCTCAAAGGGACCCATTTTTTTTTTTGGTGGTCTAGCTTATTTGAGGGTCACTTGGTTAAGATGTTGCATCGGTCCAGCATCACCTCGTCCCTAACCTTCAGTTCTGGAGCACTCATCTGTTTCTGATCATACCATTTTTTCTGCTGTGCTTGTGCCGCGCTGGACGCGTCGAAGTTGTCTAGTTTCCGTTTAAGTGAGGGCCAAGTGGAATCTGGTTGAAACCTATAGTTCGCGTAGAATGGCGATGCTTTGGTTGACTCTTGGGTGGCCGTGTTGTAGGCGTACTTGGCAAGCGGGAGTAACTCTGCCCAATCGTCCCGCTGACAGAAGCAATAGTTTTTTGAGATACTGTTCTAGCGTTTGGTTGACTCTCTCAGTTTGCCCGTCAGTTTGAGGACGATATGTTTCGAATCTAGAGTCCTGATCGGAGATAATCTCCTCAGGAAGTCCATGCAGTCGCCATATCTCCCGGAGGAAGATTTGAGCAAGTTCTTCGATGGTTGCTTTGGTGATAAAGTCCATTGAAATGGAACTCCAAGGAATAGAGAGGACCTCTAAAGGTTGCAACATCCCTTTCTTCTTGTGTGTTTGAGGCTTTAGCGCGTTGACATGTATCGCAACTCTGAACGTATTCTTCCACATCGTTGTCCATCTTTTGGCAAAGGACAGTGCCCGAAGGCGTTCTGCCGTTTTGAATTGTCCAAAGTGACCAGCAGTCTTCGAATCATGTAGGGCGCTCAGGATCTTGAGCTTCAGTTCCCGATGATTTGGAATGTACCACCTTTCCTTATAGAAGACCTGTCCGTCCTTTAAAGTCAGGTATCGGTTCACCAGATTCCCAGAGGTGTTCTCAATGGCTTTTTTCAAAGTAAGGTACTCTGGATCTAAGGCTGCTTGAGCCCAGATTTCATCCAGGAGCACCGGTGTGAGTTTGCAGATTTGGGCTGATCTTGCACATGCTGAGTTGATCATAACGATCGGGTGTTGGACAGAACCCATTATAAGTTGTCCTGGCTTAAACAAGAATTTCAGGGTCTTGATGAGCCTTACCCCCCTCTTTAAGGGCGTGGTCCCAACGCCGCGACAAGATGTCTGGTTTGGCGTTTTTAGTTTTCCAGGGCGGTATACAACTTTGAAGTCAAACTCCGCGAGGTTGGCCGCCCATCGAGCTTATCTCGGTTTCAGCGCCCCCCCCTTTTTTTTTTTTTTTTACTGGTTGGTGACGACCGTGACCGTATCTTTGTAGGAACGCAGAAGGTGACTCCGGGGGTGGTGTACCTCTATGGGATTCCGGGGACAACCCCTTGGCGAACCCAGGCTGGAGGAAACCCAGAGGTGTAACGGAGGTAAAGCGAGCCCAACTCATGCCTAGGTTCGGAAATATGGGAACTGAGGATCTTATCATCCACTAACTGACCCTTGGCTGTGAGGGTAAGGGCCTTCCATTGGGCTGCCGCATCATCCCTAGAGATAGCTTCGCCAAAGGCTGCTCTGAGAGCATCCACAAAGGAATCCCAGCACTTCCATTTCTCATCTAACACCACAGACATCCCAGCTATCCGGTTGGCAGAAGCTTGGTCAATGGAGCTGTGGTAAGCCTCATACCAGTTGGCTGGGGCTTCTCCTTCCATCAGGTTACCAGCATATCGGATCCTAACCTCTTCGTAGGTAAAGAACTGGCTTTCAATGGAGAAGACATTCTCACATTGCCTGATGAAGGTCTCCACATTGTTTGCTTTGCCATTGAACTTGGCCTGAGGGTGTGCCTTTGGTTCTCGGGCCCTGGAGGCAGCGGAGGGGTGTGAGGGGGCCGGAGGTCTCATGAACTGTGTCATGGAGGCCAGGAGCTCTGTCTGCTGCTTCTCCAGCATCTTCCTGAGGTATCTCCGCCATCCTCTCCTATCTCCATACTCAGGCTCCGAATCTGAACTATCTGAGTCCCCTCCCGGGTTGGGATCGCCACCAACCGGGGGGACTATTCCATTTTGTCCACCATTACCCGCTGGTTCTGGGTTCTGGTTTTTTCTCCACCGGGGGTTTCCCTCCGGCTGGAGGCTTCCCTCCGGCTGGAGGTTTCTCCTGGGAGACTTCGCTCGTTGAAGCATGACACAATGGCACCTAACTCCTTGTCGTGAACGTCATAATTCCGTTCGGCTTGTGACATCATTTTGGAGTAAAAGACTCCTGGATACCACTTGTTGTCATCTCGGTGGAATTGGGACGGTATGCTAGATTTAGCGAAGTTGGAGGCATCGGTCTCAATCTTGGTAGCTAGCTCGGCATCAAAGTGGGCTAGTACGGGGGCGGATGGAAGGCCTCTTTCAGGACTTCGAACGCATGCTCCTATCCCTCAGACCAGGTAAACTCGGTGTCCTTGTCTCCTTCCACGGTTAGTGCCGGGTTCGGTTAAAGCCGGACCGAACTCCTGCTTCGGCTAACCACGCTGATTCTCGGAACTGGAATAGGAGTTCGCTTATAAAAGCGGGGTATCCGTCGAACTAAGGAGGGTAAGAATTCTTTTCCTTCTATTCATTCTACACTCCAGGGAGTTCGATCTTTCCACACCCAACACCAAATTTATCACCTCCTTTCAGCAATAATGTTTTTCTTTATTCTATTCCTCTCTTTGTTCATTGCGATCAATTCGTCTATTGTACAAGCGTTTTTATCTAACGCTAGTCGATCTCGGCGGGGGACAAGGCTTAGATCCTCAACTGGTGCGGTTGTTACTGATCTCCTGGAGCTGGATGGTGGTAACACCATCCACGCTCGGAGAGTTGCTCGTAAAGCCGTCCGATCACGGAGTGCTATGAGGTAGGCATGATCCAGCGAGTTGTGTAACCTCTTCTTACTACCGCTAATGCTTCCACAGGCATGCTGTTCCTCGGAGTTTGGAGACCTCGACCTTCGATGGCCATTTCAACCAGGTCCCATTTCTGACTCGGGAGGATTACCGTCGTCCTTATCCCTTCTCCCAACCAGGGGACAGAAGTGTTGGTCAGGCTCGTGTCCGTGCGGCACTGATGGAGAAACGGGAACAGGTGCGGTGGATGCGGGATGAGATTGCGCGAGATGGAAGGGGAGCTGAGTGGATGCGGCAGCGAGTGGTCCAAGAAGAGGCAAGGGAGAGACAAAGACTGGCTCTCCAAGCATATTACGAGGCATGGTGGCGCCAGAAGAAAGCCAGTTATCCCCCTCTTCCGGACTCTTCCTGCCGTCATCGTGGACGAAGTAACGTTGACTTTGGTTGGGACTGGGGCCCAGATGGGGAATGGGGGCCGTTGGTCAATGGGACTATCAGGATTTTCTAGGAGCGATCCTGAATGTGGTCTCCTTTCCGAGCGAAGCTGGGCGCTATAACCCTTTGAGCGAATGTGGGCGCTATAACCCTTTGAGCGAATGTGGGCGCTATAACCCTCTGACGGATACAGTGGAGACCATAGTAAAGTGTTAGCCTCTCCCATGCCAGCCTGAGCTGAAAAAAAAAAAGCTAACTGCTCGGTTATTTCAGCCTTGAAAGTGGTCCTAGGTGTTCAGGTAGGTTTTTTTCTTTCTCGTGGGGTTCTTTAAGCGAGGAGCTTAAAGTTATACTGTAACGGGGGTGCCTTGAAAGGGCGCGACCGTGACTTCGATCAGGTAGATAGGCAGAAAGGAATTCGACAAGCTATCCTTTCGGCTCGTTCGATGGAAAGATAGAGTTTCATTTGTTTGATCGTTATTTGTAGTCTAGAAACTTAATAACTTTAAGGGGGCTCCTCGCTGGTAAAGACTCGCTGATCCCCCCGAAACCAAGCTGGGGCAACCGAGTTCCTTTATGGAAGTTCGGCGCCCCTTCCTTCATTACCTCTTTCCTTTTTTCACTGGCCGTCCGCCTTTCAAATAATCTGGGGGCACCACCTATTTTCTATCAGGGGGGAGGAGAAGAGTTGCTACCACACCGCGGACGAATTTTCGTCCGAGTCAAATCTCGCAATCCTTGCCAAGAAAGGGTCGGGATCCTAGGAACTAGAGGAAACAGCCGACCAGACAGCAATTGCTTATTCAGAGTATTTAGAATAGATTTGGGTGTTTTTAAAGCAAAGGTTTGCTTTGGTAGTTTGGGTCGCACTCTTACTCCCCCCAAAGATGCACCGGGCTGAAACAGGAGGGTTCCGGCGGTTCGACGCTCCGGGGGTTATTTTTGGGGGTCTAAAACGTGTTTATTTTGCAGTGTTTCCTCAACTCCGCAATGCGTTCATTCAACCACCCCAAATGGACCGGAGCATCGCCAGGATCCTTTCTGACGTGGTAAAGCATATTTTCCGGGCATCGGCTGCAAAGTAATTGCGCCTCAAAGGTTGAATGCCAAGGTAGGGTAACTTATGTTTGGGATTACCCTTCCTTATTTGGTCTGCTCGTCCTGCTGCTCTAGTTTTGGTCCAGTCGTCTAGCTTGACTTGTAAGACTTCTTGCTCGCCAGGATCTCTACCCTCTATACCAATAGAGGTAGGGGCGCATCTGCCCTTCTCTTCACCCATCGATGAAGAACCAGCTGCGGTTAACCTAGGGCCGTATGGCTTGACTGGTAGAACAGGTATTTTTGTAACAGCCCTCCTGTGGCCCTGTTACAACTTCAGGGTCTGGGAGTTTTTCCGACCGTTGGGTAACCACTGGGACAGGTGGGACTGGAGGTACCGGTGGGGCATTATCTTCTCCAATTGGTTCTTCATCAGGGGCAACCACTTCAACAGCAACTCGATGGCCTCTGGCAGCGGCTAGATCTCGTTCAAACATTTCCCTCGCATTTCCAGCCTCCCTCTCCACCTCCTGTAAGTCCGTTGCATACTGAGTAAGGCCATGTTGTGCCCGTTGAAGAAGTGCATAGGCTTCTATTCCAACATTGCCATCCACCTCTGGGTGTTCTTGAAAAAAAATCTAAAGGGCATCGCTTAGCTGTTGGTAATCAATAGGAAGATGTGTCGCCATGGTAGACTATGGTGTTGTATTGGTTGGCAATAGAGGACGGAACTTGGTGTAACGGGGGTATATGGGGGTGAGGACTATGGTGCCAAGGAATACAACCGAGGCAAGGACGTAGCAATAGGTATTCAGGACTATGGACTTCGGGACGGCTCTACCTGGTATGACCAACCGGGGGAACCCTATGACGAGGCGTGGGACAAGAGTAGTATTCGTGGAGTAGATACAAGAAGTTCCGTGAAGAGAAAAGGAAAGGAAGGAAAACATGAGAAGGCACGAGACAACACCCCCTTATATACCCAGCCTCTAGTCCGTCGATGACTCATACCTCACGTAACGGAAACCAAAAGAACATAACGGAAAACCTATTACAAATCATAGTTCAACTGCGCTATTCCTTCTCTTCATAACCCAAACTATCACCTTAGCCGAAATATAATATTGCCGTTACAGACTGGTAGAACATGTACTTTTGTAACAGCCCTACTGTGGCTCTGTTACAGCCTACCTTGGAAGTCAACCTTTGAGGCGCAATAACTTAGCAACCGATGCTCGGAAAATATGCTTTACCATGTCAGAAAGGATCCTGACGATGCTCAGGTCCATTTGGGGTGGTTGAATGAACGCATTGCGGAGTTGAGGAAACACTGCAAAATAAACACGTTTTAGACCCCCAAAAATAACCCCCGGAGTGTCGAACCGCCGGAACCCTCCTGTTTCAGCCCGGTGCACCTTTGAGGGGGAGTAGGAGTACGACCCAAGCTACTAAAAGCAAACCTCGCTTTACAAAACACCAAATCTGTTCTAAAACAAATTGAATAAGCAATTGCTATCTGGTCGGTTGTTTCCGCTAGTTCTTAGTATCCCGACCAGCTCTTGGCAGAGATTGCGTGATTTGACTCGGGCGGAAGTTCGTCCGAGGTGGGGCAGCAACTCCTCTCGCCCCTCATAGAAAAAGGTCGCGGTGTCCCCGGGCTAGGGAGGGAGGGACGGCCTAGAGAGAAAAAGGGGAAAAAAAGGGGCGGAACTTCGATAAAAAGTACTCGGTTGCCCCCAGTTTGAACTCGGGGAGTCATGGAATCTTTACTAGCGAGGAGACTCCTTAAAGTTATTAAGTTTTTAGACTACAAATACGATCAAACAAATAAACTCCATCTTTGGATCGAACGAGCCCAATGATAATCCATCGTTCCCCGTTTACCATTTCTAATTTGATCGAAGTCACGGTCGTGCCCATCCTAGCACCCCCGTTACAAGGAGCTACCTCGGATGTCCAGAAGACGAGCTCGTTTTTAGACATCGGGACGATGTCTTTGAGGGATGGGAGAAGGTTTGGTGTTTAGCCTTCACGACATCGTCGGTTGACCAAGAGATATAGGGCTCTGATTGCGGGGCACTCAGCTGTCGGTATGCTGGTAAGAAATAACTTTGTGTTCAAGTTGTCTGGGGCGTCTGGGGCACCCAGGCATCACAAGACGAGACTTCATCTATTGCTGATGCTCCCATGCTGGTGTATGTCATTATATTCTCTACATATCGATAGGGATATAGCGTTAAGTGTACTCCATATGGAAACATTTCGGAAATTATTCGGTGAGGTTTAGTGAAGGTTTAGCTGAGATACGAAGTCTGGAAATAAGAGGTCCCCCCAACGATGACCTTTGGATGGAGGGTCTGTAGGATGCGGCTCTGTGGAGGAATTCGGTTGTTTTTATTGTTGTTTCGTGTTTTTGTATTTGGGCTGTGCTGTTTAGGTTTCGTTGCGCTCTTGTTAGCCGCCATATACGGATCAGGTGCATGCGATTGTCTTACTAATAAATAAATAAATAAATAAATAAAGTTAGGTCGAAGAGAGAAGTGACAAGTTGTTGCATTCATCAAGCGGTTACAAATAGCTTATAGATAGGTATTGTTTATTGGATATTTTTCTTTGAAGGATGTACCATCTCCCAAATAGATTCATTATACACTCGATCTAGGCTGTACTGATCTATGGATATAGCACTACGCGTATCACATTCATACTTGACGAGATCTGTTGTGAGTATAACAACTACAACTATAACGCCGACAGACTTTACAATTTTCCGATAATTTCGGAGAAGTATTAGATACCCAATTGCACAATACCGGGATTTACTCCGTCTCAAGTGTGGATGCGTAATTAATTAAGTAATCAATCAATCAATCAAGTGTGGATGAGTATCACAGATTCTCACTCGTTGGAATAATATAAAATCGGTAGCAAAGTACTAAACTACGCTCCACGGTTGCGCTTAGGTTTAGAATGGGGGCGGGTGCAAGCTAATTAAAACCAGTCCATGTTCATGTCGGAAGTGCATAACTACTAGTGCGAGCCCGGCTCCCTGTTCATATCAGAAGACCAGGAGAAGCTCGAATAGTATATCCAGGTTGTATATAACGTGGACATTTGTTTATACCCACACGAGGTCCTTGTCCACCCTTTCCTGCCTGGTAAGTTGCCACCTACCCCGTTTTTCTTTTCTTTCCCTCTGCTTTAGGATTGGTGAGAGAAATTACTTAGACCTTGCACTAGGCATGGCCTTTGATTTCTCATAGGTACGCTGCGCTGCCATCAGGGGTATTTTAAACCCTCGAGGATATTGTAAACTCAAGCACGACCATGGTCCTTTGCTCAAAAATCAAGGTCAACAATATAACTAACAAATGGCTACAATTATTTCCCGCTTGTCTCGTCAAGAGTCCCTATTACCAACCTATTGACAAAGGATAAAACTAAATGTAGCAACTACAAGCCTAAACGTCCGCATCCGCACCAAGATAGTTCGGCGAAGCATCTACAAGCCAATCCATCTGGATAGCCGATACTGACCTTGCAAAGGGCCTTGTTGTATATACAAACTCGTGATACATAATGGCCTCCACTTTCTTCCCAAAGAGCACACTACTAGGGTGTATTGCGACAGTCTGAGAGCCCAGGACTGTCCGGTAAGAGCCATCGGGCACGAGACGTGCAGTGTTGTGAAAGAAACCTTTAAGGAAGCATTTCAAGATGCGAGTGCCGTGCTCAGGGGTGATCAGTGTTTCGAGAGGGGAAGTCTCTTGAATAGACGACATAATGCGTTGACAATATTGGCGTAGCTGTTTTCGGACGTTCTTGTAATTCTTAGTAGGCATTATAACATATGGGAGATAGGGCGTCTTACAGCCCAATTTAACAGCGCTCTGTGGGACACAAAATGTTTCTCCGCCCACGCCTCCTTATGCAACTCCTGCGCTTCCCATCCTCTCACCACCTGCAATAGCATCAAATGATCACCCTCCCGCCTCTCAAATTCCTTCCTAGCCTCATCCATCTCCTCCCTCTTGTCCTCGCTTTGAGGGGTCACAAACAAATTCTCCACCGATAGCGCTGCAATGATATCAATCGCCTCCGGCAAGCACCCCATCTCCTTTTCCGCAGCAGCAATAAGCACCCTCGCCAGGGCTGGTGGCAACGGCAGCATCGCCATTTTGCGTCCTAGGCCGTTGATATTCCCACTATTGTCTAGAGCGCCCAGCGAAAATAATTGTTCTAGCCCTTTGATAAGGGACTCGCGCGTTGGTGGGTCGATATAGTCGAACCCTAGTATGTCCTCCTGTCCACGAGCTTTTAGTGTCAAGATTGCAGTGGCAATATCGCAGCGCAGGATTTCGGGGACGGTGGCTTCCTCAAGCGTGAGGAATTGGTCCTCGGTGAAGAGGCGGAAGCATTTTCCCGGTGCTTCACGGCCGGCTCGACCTGTGCGCTGCATAGCAGAGGATTTTGAGACGGGTGTTACAAGAAGTGACTCTAGTCCAATGCGGGGCCGGTATTGTTTCGTTTTAACCTTACCGCAGTCAATGACGTGCCGGACACCTGAGACGGTCACAGAGGTCTCGGCGATATTGGTGGCCAGGATTACTTTTCGCATGTTACGCTCTGGGGCAGGTCGAAAGACCTTCTGTTGTTGGAGTTGAGGGAGGGCGGCGTAGAGAGGGAGAACGTGGATTTTGGGAACGTTTTTGTCCATGGATTTTGCATAATCCTCAACGAGCTTTTGTAAGGCTTCAATCTCTTCCTGGCCTGTCAAGAATACCAAGATGTCACCTGGCATTGGCTCCCCATAGTGGATTTGGAAGATTGTCCGGAGAGCTGCATCGACATAGTCTGCCACTGGCTCGGGTGAGTGGTATAACTCTACGGGAAACTGTCTTCCGGGAACTTGGAATTTTGCAACTGTGCTAGGGATTTCCGTAACCTTGGCTTCCTCAGTGCTGTTGTCCTCTTCTGCATCGCTGATATGGCAACCAGTAAATTCATCCTCGTCACTTATATCTGTGCGCGTAATAGCCCGGGAGTCGTTCTGGCTGGTAGAGCTGTTTCCATTAACATATATGTCATTTGCGCCTCGGTCTTTCTCCAAGAACCATGCCATTCGCCCAACTTCAATTGTGGCACTCATGATGACCAGTTTCATATTTGCACCAGAATTCTCTCCCCGCGCACCATAGACAAGACTTCTTAAGAAGCCCATGACCAAGTCGGTCCCCACTGTCCTTTCGTGTGCTTCGTCGACAATGATTGCCGAATATTGTTTCAACAGCGGATCATGTAGCATTTCCTGTAGCAGCATACCATCTGTCAAGAATTTAATTTTGGTCTTCTCTTTACTCGATTTATTATCGAACCTGACCGTATATCCGACTTCCTCTCCCAGATGAACCCCCATCTCCTGCGCAACACGCCGTGCAAGATTAATAGCAGCCACACGACGAGGTTGAGTAATCGCTATACAACCACCAACCAATAACTCTCTCCCTTTGGAATCTCGAATCTTTTGCTTCTGCATCCATGGTTCATTTACCAGGAACTGCCCGATCTGCGTACTCTTACCGCTACCAGTCTCTCCCAGCATGACCAGTACATTCTTCTCACGAAGAGCGCTTCGCAGATCATTCCGGTGCTCCCATATTGGTAGATTCTCCCGCTGTTTCCGTAGATTGGCAGCCTGGCCCTTCAGTTGTCCTTTATGGGGTATATTTGCCAGCGCTGGCGAAGACAATTTAGGCGGCAAGAATGAACTCGCAGTGGCTGCTACACCGCTGAGGAGTGGGAATGGTGTTGGACCATCGCTGTTTGGCCGCCTTCTTTTCTTGGCCTCATGAGTATGGCCACTCCCAGCCGCCTCCCGTTCAAGTTGCCTTTTTTTTTTATTCTGGAGGAAGGTGACTTCCGGGTCTTCTGCTTCAGCCTTTACATTTTCCAGCTGTAGATCAATGTTCTTCCTATCCTTCTTAGAATTCGTGATAGGCGCTGTATCAGCAGTGCGGACTTTCGCAATCTGCCGGGCCTTCTCTTCCTCCTTCTTGTGCACCTCTGCCTCATGCTCCGCAAGGCGACCCTCCTTTTCTGCTATAGCACGGGCTTCGGCTTCGCGGGCAAGGCATCTGGCAAGCCATTTTTCCTTCTTCTGCTCTTCCTTTAATTGGCGTTTGCTCCTTCCGGGGTGCTCCACAGCAGAGGATAAGGGCGAGGGTTGCGACAATGCTGGCTCCTTCACTATTGTTCCGTTTCGTTTGGATTTCTTAGGCTTCTTTCTTGATCCAGCGCTGTTTATGTCGGTTTCATGTGTAGATGTACAAGACCCTGTTTCGGGGGCAGCCGTGGGAGCACTGCTCGGTTTGGGTACGGAAAATATGTTGACTAGGGCCTTGGAGTTGGACTTGCCTGTGAGACCATCTTCGAAAGCGAGTTTGAGTTTTCCGAGCATTTTAGGGTTTGGGGAGGTATATTTATAAATCTATATGGGGCTAAGATGGCATGATATCGGGGCTGAAGAAGTCGGTGAGAGCTTGCTGAGCGCGGGATGAAATCTTTTTTTTTTTTTTTTGAAGATTACTGAATTAGCGGATGAGTATAGATGATTTGAGGGTTAGGGTTTCATTGATCGGAATCCTGGTTGCCGGTATATACTACATGTAACTACAGCAACACAGCAACACATGGTTACTGTGCCGACATACAAGCATACATGTAACCACATGTAACAGTAGCATATAATATCATATAATCTCAGGGCGGTATAGTTCTTTCTTGGGTAGCAGCAAACTCAAAGTCTACATGTACTTTAATCGTATATTTATTCTCAATATGCAGTACTCCTCAAACTCCTTCGGACAGCTTACACGCAGGTATTACTAATACATCAGTTCGTCCCCTTCATCATCATCATCGTCGATTCTCGCGGTTAATGGGCCTGCTAGACCTTGCATTCTCCTACCCACCAAGTCGATCTCACTCCCCAGGCTACCATTACTACCTTTTCTACCATACCCTCTTCCCCTGCTTACCCCGTTGGTCTTGGCTCTGCCTCTTCCGGGAAGAAGTGCCATTTCTAAAGGCTTGTCCTCATCCCCACTTGTCATACTTCCTCCTGTAAAGCTTCTTTCGTGAT
The DNA here is from genome assembly GCF_003444635.1 of Morchella importuna. Lineage (NCBI taxonomy): Eukaryota > Fungi > Ascomycota > Pezizomycetes > Pezizales > Morchellaceae > Morchella > Morchella importuna. The sequence goes on along the minus strand of NW_025763417.1, from coordinate 832,711 downwards.
TTCTCCAGGTGCCATTTCCCAACTTTTCACCTTCGTCCTCAGGCTTATCTTCCAATATTTCTCTCAGCCATGCGGCACACTTACTGATCTCCCGGGCTGCCTCGGGATACAGTGCTCCCATCTGTAAGAATCCATGACTGATTCCGGGAATCAAACTAACTTCCACTCCATCATCTGACAAGCTGTACCGATGCTCCAGCCCCATGTCTCGCCGATGACGCCAGACGTCTTGTTTGGCCTGTCTGATTCTGCCAGCAAAAATGACGGTGTCGTCAACTAAAGGATCTCGTTCTCCTGTGAGGAAGAAGGTCTTAGGAAATCGTGCTAACAAGCTCTCGGGGGCGACGATTGGAGAGAGAAGAAAGTCGGTGGTGAAGTCAGGACGGTTATGAGGGCCAATGTAGAGAATTACCATGGCGCGCATCATCTCCGGAGTGAGAATACGGTCATTGAAGTATGAGAGCCGGGATGCCATTGCAAGCCTTGTTGAAAGTGGCTTCGGTCTGCTAGTAATAGTGGTGGGAACTTTATTATCGTCGAACTTTTTATCCAAGTCCACTCTCGGGATCACAGTCTTATTTCCTATGGGTGGTTCGGTATCGCTTTCCTCATCCTCATCGATATCGTCGTCCCTCCCCTTTACCTCTGGTTCAATGCCGCTGGCCTTCTCAAAATATTCGCTTTTTCTTTTTACGACATTCTTGTTTGTTCTCCTCATACCCTTTTGACGAACTAGTTTCATCTGGTCATCACTCATCCAGGAACTGATGCTAAGATCCAGGGATGGGTAAATTAAAACTAGACCATCCGGTAACGGGAGGCCTTGCCAACCCTCTTCCATCAAATGCCCTGTAGAGCTAGTACTTGTAGAATTGAGGATCATTAGAGTAACCCCAGCCGCATAATTCCCTCCCGCCGAATCCCCACTTAACGCTATTCTTGGTAGGACTTCCCCAGATAATCCAACGCACGCACCCCGTGTGTAGACGATACTATGATAAACATCATAGCACTCGTTGAGGGCGTATGGATATGGAAATTCTGGAGCGAGTTTATAGTCCACGGCAATAACAGGAATCCCAGGGCATTTTCTAGCCCAATAGAGAAGAGAGTCATCATAATGTCGAGGTGACATTGAGACGAAGCCTCCGCCGGGAAAATCAAGAATTATCTTCTTGCATGCTTGGAGTTCCTCTCGGGTTCCTTCAAAATATATCCAGGCGTCGACAGGTGTACGATATACTGATTCTTTAGGACGGGAAATGCGGATGTGACGAGGTCCAAACTTATTGGGCCTTGGATGAAGGAAGTTCGTAAGCGCTTTGAGATATGGAGTTGTAGATTTGTTCCAAGATATACGCATATGCTCGACTGTAATTGTTGCACGTACTCGACGAACCTAGAAAATTGATTCAATTAGTTGTCTTTACTAAAAACACAGGATAATGAAATAGAATTTACTTTCTCATCTGCTCTTTCGGCCGCCACCAGATAATACAGGCTAAAGATTATACTACACAAGTCTCTCAACCACTTGCTTTTTATTCTCATGGCGGTCCAAAAGCCAGCATCTAGTGCAGTCATGACCCATGTTGCGCGAAAATATGATCTTGTATATAGATTTGCGAGTGGCTCTGGGGATTCGAGATTGAGAAGCTTTGCAAAATTTCGAGAGACATACAGATACAGCAGTGTCAATGTCACAAGCTGGAATGAAGTCAGGCGTTTGCTGAAGTAACGAGAGATCCTTCGGATGAAAAGTATAGGTGGCCCGTGTGAATTTCCACGCAGTAAGTATCCAGTCCAAAAGAGCAAGACTGATATCACTTGAACTTTGCGAAATCGCCGCGAGGGGCGGCCAAGAACGTGATCTGGTTAATCCCCATGTTATGAGCCTCCTCCTATTTTTTTCTCGAATAGGAGAACATCCTCAAACAACAAAACTATGCCATGGTGGGCAATTAAAAGATATATAACTTACCAATCATTAAGAGTGATTAGGCAACATAAATCCACGAACCGAAACAAAAATCCTACAAGGTCAGGAAAGGGCTGTAATCTAAAGGAAATGAAAACGAAGAGGAACAAGAGGTATAAAAATTATACGTGTATGTGAGAGTGAAGAAATAAAGGAGAGCACAGAATCTATTAATGGGGGGTAGGAGGTTTAACTAGACCACCTGACCAATCCTTACAGTACTAGTAGAATCACCCCGGAACAGTCCTGCGCCATAGACGCACCTGGATCACTGATCTGGGCTATCAAGTATATCTGTAGGACTGTGTTGTCCCGGGCTTGTTCAAAAGGCATTCTCGGGACACAATGAACGATCAGCATGTGGAGGCGCGGAGAAAATCACATTCAGGAGCCGAGAACGCGGGGAGACATGTATTTCCCGACATCTCTGTTGACAGGTGTTGTGTGTGGGGATTTTCTGACATGTGAAAGTCATCTTCACATGTCAATACCTATGCCGTCATAGATCCGTCGGTTGTGAGGCTGATTTCCCTGCATGATGCCTCTGGACTTGGCGCCAGGATCCTTGCAGTCCTAAGTCACGGGGTTACATGTTACATGTATGTACCCAGGGGTGCCGGAAAGTGATGCAATGGCCAAATAGCCCATACTTCTCAACAACCAAACTAGCTAACAGAATGTGGAACAAATCTTTGGTAATTTAGAAGCTGGAGACCATAGTTATGGCGAGAGTTGATGTGGTTGACTGTTGCTTCTCCTTTTATTACTGTCTCTTATCACAAGTTGTCCTTCCCCAGGCTAAAAACCCCAAACCAACTTGAATGACCTGAAAAATTGCAGACTATGTTCTAGAGACTCATTTATCATGGGTATGACTAAAATATCTATCCTGCCCAAGCATTGTGTTGTGTTAAAAGTTGAAGTTCTGAGTACCTTTCGGCGTTGCTAGGTCAAGCGTTGCATCACTTTCCGGCACCCCCGGGTACATCATGATGTATATGTACTTATCACGCGGTGTTTGAATTTCTTAACGCTGCTCACCTTGAAAGGATAAATGCTTCTGGTTCGTTCTTAATACTGCACTATCCCTTAAACTGTCGATGCTGACCCCCCTATAACAGAGGAACTAAACTTGTATAAGAGATCTATTATTTAATAAGAGAGATAACGGGATTTGTTAGTAAGCCACACCGAATTTGCCTTTTTGGGGGGTCAGCATTTTCGCCTGTACAGTTAGGGATATCTAGTCGTTCACCATCTCTTGACGAATGCTGCCACTTGACAATTTACAGGGGTTCCAATTATGGCAAGAAACAGTCAAGCAACATTCAAGCTGCGTGATCTCCAGTTCTCCTAGCTTCTATTGGCCCAAAGTCCGCCCTGTTGTCAACTGTTAGTATTTAACTATATGGGATACAGCTTCCCTAACCTTCAATTTTCCCGTCATGGAATATTTGAGGATCGAAAAATAGCATACAGTTACCCCCCGTTGTAACGAAGTCTAAAGATTTAGATTACCAAACCCGTTGGTTAAAGCAGACTTATAAAGTTTTTTCGTTCTGTATTCCATCAAATATGCTGTGCGGGAGTCGAAATTTGAGGTCATGACACCTTCCTGAGAATTATATATAAATACCATATATAGGCACATATAGAGTCATCCCTCCTGTCCTTGACAAGCTGTAACGGTGGTCTATGGACGTAGGGACTATGGTGCCAAGGAATACAACCGAGGCGAGGACGTGGCAATAGGTATTCAGGACTATGGGCTATGGAGTGGCTCTATCTAGTATGACAACTAGTTGAACCCTATGACGAGGCGTAGAACAAAAGTAGTATTCGTTGGGGTAGATACAGGATTGGATTGGATTTTATATTGCTTTGAAGTACAGGACTTATCGCACGCCGGACCCTCCGCCAAACATAAGAGAGAAACAAAGGAAACGATGAAAGAAATTTAGGAGAAGGTACAGAAAAGAAAGGAGAAAAAACCAAAGAAACCGATCATCATTCCTCCGGGTCCTCCTCGTCCATTTCGTACCAGTCGAGTAGGTTGGTTTTTGTTGCAAACTGTAGAATCAGGTCTACGTTGAGGTTGGTGAATAGCCAGTTTTCCCAAGTGGGCGGCCCCGGGATTTTGTCCATAAGTGGCCTTCGTAGTTGTGTCCATCGTGGGCAGTCGATCATGGTGTGTTTGGAGGATTGTTCCGAGCCGCATTGGCAGGGTTCAGGTTCCGTAAATGCTGCATATCTGTCTATCCTAGTGACTTGACATCGTATGCGGTGGATGAGTTTTGCTTTGGATCGGAGGAGTTTTGCTCGCTTTGGTGGGATTTTTAGGGTTCCTGGTTCGTGGTAGTTGATGAGTGGGATGGAGTTCCATTCTTCTATCATGCGTTTGGTGAGGGTATCGTTTTGTATCCATCTTTCTCTGTGGTTACCTGGTTCCTGAAAGGGTAGCATGAGTGATGCAATCCGATGTAGGCCTGTGCCTTTAATGTTTTTTATTCTGGTGGGGAGGAGTTGGATGAGTCCTTCGTTGAGTGGGTGGTCCGCAGGGTGGCAGAGGATGCGCGTCCCGTACTTCCGCGATTTGTGGTTGAGGAGGTGTTCGAGTGGGGGAAGTGCTGCCTCTTTCAGTAGTTTTTCGGTTTTGGTCCAGCGGGGTAGGCCTGTTATAATCCTGGCGGCTTCGTTGTAGAGGGGGGATAATGATCGGAGGATGTGGTCGGCTCCTGTCCACCATGCCTCCGATCCCCATAGGATGGTGGGGAGGAAGCCTTGGACGATGAGGTGGTGGATGGATTTTGTTGTTGATCCTGGGAAGTAGGCGATGTTCCTGATTCTGCCTAGGGCTATGAGGCCTTTGGCGATGGTTTCTTCGATGTGTGGTCGGAAGGAGAGCGTTGAGTCCAGCCAGACTCCTACGTATTTGAGTCTATCTTTGGGGTGGATTTCTTCTTTTGCGATTTTTACCGAGTTCTTAGGGTCCGGGGTGCTTGATGTTGTGGGTTTGAAGAAGACGAGGTCGGATTTTTTGGTTTCATATTTGATGTTAAGGGGTTCTGCTTTCTTGATTCTTTCTTCCATCCTTTCGTTGAGTCTTTTGGTGATGAAGAGAGGGGACTTCGCGAGTTGGATGAGTGCGTCGTCGTCGATATAGGTGGTGTTGATTTCTTTGGGAGAGTTGGTGGGGTCTGTTATTACCCCGGCGTATATCATAAATAGTACTGGGGATAGGGGGGATTCTTGGGGTAGTCCTGAGGAATATGGTCGTGGTGGTTCCAGTTCGTGGTTAAATTGGAATTGAAGTGTTCGATTCGTGTTGAATTCCTTGCACCAGGTCGTCAGGTATGTTGGAAATCTTTGTTGGGTCATGATCTCGGCGAGTAGGAGGTGGTCGATACAGTTGAAGGCTCCTTGTATGTCATTTGTGAGGAGTGCTGGTCTGTCTGGGGTAGTTCCTGTAGTTCGCTTGATCAGGAGGTTTTGTTGGATGGGCGTGAGCGTGCGGAGTAAGGCATCGATCGCTGAGATAGTTGGTCTGCCTCCGAATTGGTCTTTACTAAGGGTTTCCAGGATGGTTCCGGCAGTGCATAATCTTGTTGCCACTATCTTTTCCAGTACTTTGCTAAAGCATTGTAGTAGGGAGATGGGTCGGTAGGCTTTGGCCGATGAGTAGTCGGATTTTCCTGGTTTCGGGCTTGGTATGCATTTTGCCACTTTCCATCGGTCCGGTTGGACTCCATGTCGGAGCATGGCTGAGAACATGTCCTGGAAGAGTTGGGTGTTTGACTTAATTGTTGCCTGTATGAAAGGATATGGTATGTTGTCAGGGCCAGTGGCCGAATGTGCTGGGCATGATTTGATTGCGGACGTGATTTCTTCTGTTGTTACTTCCTGGAAATCGTCACTAAGGTCAAAGGATGGGGGTCTGATTTGGAGTGGGGGGTTGTTGGGGGACGTCCAATTTGTGGGGAAGAGTTGGGCTCTTAGAGCTTGGCACTTCCCCGCAAACGTTTCTTCACCTTGTATAGTTGGGATTGTAATGTCCCTTTTTTTCCCCGTGTTGATTAGTTTCCAGATGGCACTTCCCTTGGCCTCTGTGAGTTCTTTTTCCCTTTGTTCCGCTTTGGCTTTTCGGATTGCTGCCGTCCATCTTCTACTGGTTTTCCTGAATGATTCCCTATCTTCGTCCTTTTGGGTGTTTCTGGCTTTCCTTTCTAGTGTGTTGAGGGTTGATTTGATTTCTTTCAGCTCTGGGGTCCACCATTTCTTAGATTTGATGTGTCCTTGGCTCCATGGGGTCACCTGATCTATCAGGTTATCTATATGTTCGAGTATGAAGTCGACCGATTGCTTTGTGTGGTTCTGGCATTCCCATGCTTCGGGGGGGAACTGGAGGCCTGAGATGTTCTCTTCCAGTTTTCCCCAATTCGTTCGGTGCCATAGTCTCCTGGGGGTGTGGGGGGGCTTCTCTATTCGTAGTTGTAGGATGGTTTTCCCATGGTCGGATCCGGCTCCATGTCGGTCAATGTTCCACCGGACGTCATGGTCCAGTACTGGTCCTTTGACTAAGGTCAAGTCAATGATGGTCGGTCTGTTGTTGTTTCTGGGGAAATGTGTGAATTCGCCTGGTTCGTTAAGTAGGGATAGCCTTTGTCGATCGATCCATCTCTTTATTTTCCTGGATCCGGGTTTGTCCGTTCTGATTGTGTTGGTGTAGTCGTGGGATCTGTGCCCATACCAGAGTTGGTGGTGGCTGTTGAAGTCTCCCATGACGAGGCAGTTTTGGATGGTGGTTATCTGTCTGGAGATTTCTGCGAAGGGTCCGCTTCGTCCTGGTGAGTATATGTTGAGGATCTGTGTTTTCTGATTCTGGATTTCCACCGTGACGGAGACGATGAAATTACTGTGGGTGTAGTGGTGTTTTGGTTTCAGGTTGGCGTGTTTCCTGATGTATGTGGCGGCTTTAGTGCCCTTGTTGCTGGCTGTGAATAGGTAAAAGAGAGGGGATTCCGGTGGGTGGCCGTCTTTGTTGTTCCATGGTTCTTGTAACAAAAGGAAAAGTATGTTGTGGTCCTGTTCTGCTTCCTCCACTACTGACTTTGTTGTAAGCTCGTTTTTCGCACAGTTCAGTTGCTGTGCGATGGCCGTTGTTCTTTTGATGTGACTCATTGGGTGTTATCCATGGCTGCATCTTCTTGGGGGGGGTCTTGGGCCGGGATGACGATGGGTATTGGTAGTGGGCTTGGGTTTGTGTCTGGTCCAAGTTTGTTTGTGATGCGGGCTTTGGTACGTTCTGGGCAGTTGGCGTCTGTTGCTTTGTGTGGGGCCTTGCAGTGGTAGCATCGGATGGGTGTATGGATGCATCTGGTACCTCCTGGGCATTCTGAGCATGGGTGTTCCTTTGTTTGGTGGTCCTCTGCACAGTGTCCGCATCTCCCGGTTTGGTGGGAGCATCTTTCGTGTCGGTGGCCATATTCTAAGCATTTGGAGCATTGGGTTTCTGGGTTGGCTGGGAGGTAGTTGTCGATTTTGCATTGCCGGTCGAATAGGGTAAGATATCTCAGTCCGAGATTGTCTTTTGTATATTGTCCTGGGAGTGCGATGATCATTGATGAGTGCGTTTTCCCTGCTCTAGCCTCAGGTCTGCTTAGCCATCTGGGGATTTGTGCCATTTCGAAGGTGGTTCCGTAGTTGCTTCTGACTTCTGAGGCCATGACCTGTCCTGCTTCATAGCCGTCTCCGATTGTTGTTGGGATTCCGTGTACGATAAATTTGGACCATCTGGAGTTGACCCTTATGTCAACGAAGGGGACCTTGAGTTCTCTTAGGGCTGATTCAATTTCTTGTTTGTATTCGAAGACTTTTGAGGCGGGGGTAGCAAATTTCGTTTCTAGCACGATGTTGTTCTTTGAGGTTTTCCTGGCGGCGATAAGCTGGCAGTCTGGGTTTTCGATTTTTGAGTTGATTCTTGTTCTGATGTCGGAGGGGGTGACTGGTGATTCTTTATTTGTTTCAATGACTATTTCCCTGTTGATTTTGGTGACTTCTGGTTTGAATAGTGGGTCCACCTTAGGTTTGGGCTTCCTCCTGTTTGTGACCATGGTGTATTCGGGGTTGGCGTTTCCTGCTGCGATGGATGCGTAGGATTTTGGTGCTTGTGGGATTGGTGTTTCTTTTCCTTTTCCTTTTGGTTGATGTTGAGCATGGTTGGAGTTATTGATGGGTGCGGGGGGAGGGGCGGGGATGGTGGCACCGGTGACGGCGGCGGTGGTTGTGGCAGTTCTTCCTTCGGCGGCCATTTGGTTGTTGTGCCTGTTGATGGAGAGATTGGTGAGTTGGTGTTGTAGGCGGTGGAGTTTCTCGGATGTTTTGTCCTGGTTCTTTGTCATTTCGAACATTTGTTTGGCCAGCGTGTCGACGGTGTGCTTGAGGGATTCATTTTGGACGGATAGGACTTCGATGGTGGCTTTCAGATTCTTGTTGGTTTGTTCGGTTGCCTTGTTGAGGGGTTCGAGCGCCACGGTGAGGGCATTTCTAATTACCCACGAGATGTAATTGAGATCCATTCTGGCATGGGTTTCTTGGGGGACGATGCTAGGGTGGATGTAGTCATACTTTGGTGCGTATGGTTCATTGTATTGGGTATATTCGGCGAAGATAGAGAAGGGTTCGCCGCTGGGTTGGGTTTGCTCGATCGTGGTGGACTGTGTTTGTTGGATGGATTGACTGGATTGGGTGTCGGCAAAGCGTGGGGGGGCTGGGGTTCCTGGGGGGGGGGCTCCTGCAAACCAGGAGCTCAGAGAGGCTTGTTGGGACATGGTTGATGTTCCGGTTCGAGTTGGGTTTGGGAAGACTTCTGATAGAGTTCTTTTCCTGCCCGCGGTGTTTGGTGGGTTGGGTGGTGAGGCCAGGTTGTTGGTTGGTTTCGCTGCGGTCGCGAGACTTTAGGCGAGGGCTTGAGGGGTAGAAAGTTCACAACTCAGGGACTAGAGCGTGGATGACTTCGCGTACGAACAGATGTGCGATAAGATACCAATAGATTACGGAGTCTATTGACATACAGGATCGTGTTCGAGTAAAAGTTTTATCGAAAGTGCAGGCCAAAAGTTTTATCGTTCGAAAGTTTTGGTGTTGCGAGGGTAGATACAGGAGGTTCCGTGAAGAGAAGAGGAAAGGAAGGAAAACATGAAAAGGCACGAGACAACACCCCCTTATATATCCAACTCCTAGTCCGTTGATGACTAATATCTTGCGTAACGGAAACCGAAAGAACATAACAGAAAACCCATTACAAATCATAGTCCAACTAAGCGATTCCTTCTCTTCACAACCCAATCTATCACCTTAGCCGAAATATAATATTGCCGTTACACAAGCCCCTTCGCAACTCCGCCAAGAGTTCGTGAAGTGCGAAGTCACTCCTCACTACAGACTTTGCTTTGGTTTCATTTGCCAAAGCAAGTCAAAACCTCCTCCTCCTCCTCCCTACATGGGAACCTTTCCTCTGGGATATCGAGCTCGAAGGTCACCCCCCAAAGACCACCAGCACCATCCTCGTCTCTCCTGAATTTTCTCAGGGGTACACCTTCCACCCCTCCCTCCGTCTGCCCTTAGAGGGGATGTGCGGTTGGTGACATACGATAGTCACTACAGTAGGGGATTTGGGGACGCATTAAAGCTTTTTTTTTGGCCCGGCAATATGTTTTTCTTTTGTGTTATTTGGATTTTTTTCCCCTTTTTCTCAAGCGGGGGTTTTCTTAGTCATCACCCTTGTAAGAGGAGTGCGGTTGGTAGTACACCACAACTACTATAACAAGAGAACTGGCATTGGGGATTGGTTTTTATGCCATAGGCTATGCCTGCATGCAGTTATTGTAGCTAGAAACAATTCATATGATTCAAAAAAAAAAAAAAAAAAAAGGCATATATAGAGTACGGTATCGGACAGCCAAAACCAGCCGGCCAGAGCAACCACTGACCCCGCTTCGCCCCATCGACTTTCAACAACGCAACACTTGTCCAAAAATAATGTTCTTTTGTAAAATGGGTCTAATCATGGTTGTAAACATCCCCATAAAAGGGGATTGAAAATAATTAAGAACTGGCTGCACTATGACCTCTCAAACATTTGGTGCAATCTGCCCGAAAAAAACATAGGTGTGAAATAATAACTTTAATAGCTTTATGCCAAGGCGGCCACATTAATTGGGATAATTCTTACGCTATTGGGATGATTAGATGATTATTATTACCCGATTAGAACTAGTTTCTGGCTTGAAAAGAACATGAGGGTTGATTTTGACTGTCCGGCGCTGTACATGTACTCGCGCGGCCGAGTTTCGACTTACTCACGTGACGCTATTTAACAAGTTTTTTGCGTTACCCATAGGTCATGTGATTAAGTTGAAACTCGGCCGCGCGAGTATGTAGAGGTTTTGTGACACCCTAAATTGACAACCGCCAAGAATCCTGCGCGTGAAAGACACGCGGCGGGTAAAGGAACGCGTTTCCTACTGAGTGACATCACAATATCTCCATCCCACCGCTATAATCAGCAATGCCTCTTCAAAGTAGGAAACGTCGTTCCGTAAGTTTTTATAATTTCACACCATTCACACTATAACGAAATAATAATTTGGTTTCTCTTAGCAACCTGCCGAAGACTCTGACGATCCTGACCCTAGTCCTCCTCAGCGCCGCAGGCTTACTCAGAAGCAATTCCAACCTCAGCGACGGAATGGAGAATCTTCTACACAGGGTGCTAGGGCAAATAGAAGACTCGAAACCCCAGAGGATGATGAGGAAGATGATGCCCTAAGTGGTGATGAGGAGCTTGGAGACTCGCACGGTGGGATTTCTATCTTATATTTTATGAACGGTACAGAAACTTATTATATTATATTCTAGGGGGGACAAATAAGGATCGTTTGGTCAAAAAGCTTATTAGATTAGCGCTCGCTTCAGAATACATTAGGCAGCCACTGAAGCGGACAGATATATCGAGTAAAGGTTTATAACTAATCACTTCCAGACCATGGATATCTATGGATACGGTTTGTTAATTTGTTCGCAGTTCTCGGCACCCAAGGAAGAATGTTTAAAAGTATTTTCGATCAAGCGCAAAGAGAGCTACGGGAAGTATTTGGAATGCAGTTGGTTGAGCTACCGATGCGGGAGAAGACAAAGTTGAGCCAACGTAGAGGTATCATCAATCAATGTCACTTTCCCCCATCTACGTCGCGTTAATTTGAATCGTAGCTGCCCAGAATTCAGATAGGGCACCTACATCATCGAAACAGTACCTGTTACAAACAGTCTTACCTCAGCCATTCCGAGAGTCTGAAATTGTCCAGCCTCATGGATTTAGGGAACAAACATATACTGGGCTTGTTACCATGATTGTTTCTCTCATCTACCTTAATGGCAAGGTTCTTCCAGAGAATAAGCTAATAAGATATCTTACGAGAATGAACGCCGATGATTATACCCCAATCGACAAGACGGAAAAGATAATAGCGTTGATGGTCAAGCAAGGATACATTACCAAACAAAAGGATGACACAGGTGATGGTGGACATGATTACTATCTTGGACCCAGGGCAAAAATGGAGATTGGTTCTGACGGCGTCTTGAACATGTTGAAAACAGTAGGTGTACACTCGTGGCTAATCATGCTCATAATCTAACTTCTATTTTCCAGGTTTATGGAGTCAAAGCTCCGGAAGACTTGGAGAAAAAATTACAACGAAACATAGGTCCTGATTTGGATGCAATTGCAGCTGATGAGGGACCTTCGCAGAAAAGGGTCAAAGGAGGAGGTAGGAAGAGGGCCACACAAAATGACGAAGACGATTAGGAGTGCATGGTAACAAAACGAAACAGTAGTGGCTGTGGGTGCGTTAAAATGATAGCCGGCGTTGTAGGTATCAATTAACTCGAATCATCTTTATAACAGGTTACAAGGCAGAATAGCAACAGTAACTTGCAACTCTATTAAGTTTGTCTCAACCCTTAGCCTTCGGTCCAAAGCGACCATACGTAAATATGTAAAGTCATGAAGGTTCCCACCGGCATTAGAGCTAGCAATACATATAGTAATTTGATCAATCTTTTAATTTATACATGTACAGAGCCTGCTTATTAGAATTACCTCAAGAGCTCGGTGTAGCCCCTAAAGCCAATATCACTATGACCAGTTAATCCTCCTTTTCCGGTGGTTTCCCGACAGGGCGTATCATTCTCTAAAACAACCAGCATTAGTATTACTCCCCGAGGGACAGTTGGACGCAACAAACCTCAATAAACTTAGTTCTCATCTTTGCCATAGATTCACCAGTGGCAACCGACATATATTCCAATAATGGGGGATGGCCAACATAGGTTGCAAGCGTGTCTCGGTGCACGTTAGAGACCCATTCGCTTTTCAATTATCAGTTGATAGCTCCAGGTTGATGCAAGGACACAGAGGAGGCTTACAATTTTGTTGTATCAGCGTGTCCTGTACCAATGTAGCGGGCTTGGAGTTGTTCAAGCTGCTGCGTAGCGCGGAGTTTATCGGCCATGTTATAGCCCGGGAGGTGGAGGATATTAAGGTTTAAAGCTCACCAGGTGAATGATGACCCGTCAGATCGAACGGGACGCGTTGGGAGGTTTATCGTCAAAATATATGCCAAGCCTCATCTGTCTCGATGGAGGTACCTACATAGTAGTGCATACGTGTAGAGTAGAATAGCACGTGACCAGACTGAGACTGCAGGTGAAGAGTACCAGGCGTTGAGGGTAAGTGGTCGGAGTCTGGTGAGTGGATATTGCGGTGAATACGTGCATTTGTCTTATCAGATTCTGGTCACTTTTCGCTATACCCTAGTACTTTTCTGGTTCGCGAAATGGGCGTTGAGCTTTAATCGCACAAAAAGAAAATAATAAATACATGTATGGTGGCAGTAGCCGTTGTTGAAACATAGAGTAGAATCTCACTGTCATGTCAATATACTATGTAGGTAGAGTGTAGTACTATTGCTGTACATATCGAACACCCCATGATTCACTTTGATCCTTGCCTTTTTAAATTTTTCAAGACCCTATCAAAAATATATCCTCTATTGTACATCCAACAATTTAATAAAACAGGCAGAAGAAGAATTAGCTAATAACTGGATTCATGATTCTCAACACATTGTGATGGCAAAAGTGAAATGAAAAACGAAAAACGAAAGCCCATAGGTAAATATCAAGAGAAGTGAAAAACTCCAAATAGATGTAAATATAAAAGCACAATACTACTGAATTTATACAGCATTTACCGTCCTCTACCATATCCCCCAAAACTAGGCGGCGGACCTGGTGGTGGGAATCCAGGTGCCCCTGGGGGGCACCTGGAGGTACTTGTCCTGGAAATCCTTGCAGTTGGGGTGGCCCTCCAAATCCTGCTGGTAATGGAGGAGGCTGTCCTGCAAACCCGCCAGGATGCATCTGCTGGACGAATCCCACAGGTGGGGGCGGGGGTCTTCCATATTGATGCTGTTGATGCTGTTGAAATCCAACTGGAGGCGGAGGCCTTGCTGGAAGTCCCTGAGGGGGGGGTGCAAGTTGTGGCTGATGTGGCTGCATCTGTTGCTGATGTTGAGGGGGCGGACCGCCAGCACCACGGCCCATTTGCTGCTGTGGGGGCCCACGCTGGAACCCACCGATGTGGCTTTGATCGTGAGATACACCCACACCCATGCTCATTCCCATACCTTGAGGTTGCCTGGTTGGAGGGCCTGGCCGGAACCCACCAGGGCCCGACGGCGGAGGAGGGCCTCCAGATCCGACCGGAATTGGGGGAACACCGGCAGCGGGACCAGTAGGTGCGAATAATTGAGCAGGAAGCTGCTGGGGGGTCACTTGTACGTTGTGCTTTTTGGCCTGTGCTGCGAGCATTCGCTCCGCCTGATCTCCGTGACGCTCTCCCTTACCATCCTTCTTATAGGCATATTGGACATTGATTTCTTTGTTCATGAGAAACTGGTTATGCATAGATTCGATAGCTTTGTCGGAAGCTTCGAAAGAGTCGTAAGAGATAAAGCCGAAACCTTTAGATACCCCTTGGTCATCACGGGCAATCTAGAGAAGAGATAGTTAATACTGTTTCAAGGCATAGTTTTCTTTCCGTAACATACCTTTGGCGCAGCAACAAGGTTTCCAAAGGTGCTGAATGTATCGTACAGCGTCTTTTCATCTACCATCGGATCCAAATTACCAACAAATAGCTCAGCGCCAACTTCCACCGTCTTTTGTTTATCTGCCGACGCCTGTCATCGCCGTCAATAGAGCGCTCCACACAGACTGTAACTTGGGTTACGTACTTTATTCACACGAATTGGTTTCCCATAGAGTCGCACTTGGTTCATGATTCTAGCAGCGTATTCGGCATCCTCCTCCGAGATAAATTCTACGAAACCAAAGCCTTGGTGTGTCTGGGTGACACGATCTTTGGGCAAATGAACGTTAACCTGTATGAAGCTGTCAGGGTTATTGTTGAAAAATTTATAGAGTACAAAGAGTAGCATACGATCCGTCCGGCCTGCAGCATAAGCTCCCAAACCAGGGCATCCGACACTCTCTCATCAAGGTTTCCAATGTAGACTGTTGCCTCCTTGTCTTGTTCCCAATGACGAGCGCCCGACATTGCGACGCGCTTATAATAGACGAGTAGTAGTAAACTGAAAATAGATGATTAAGGTAAGGCGGTTCTGGGCTGGCGAGTTGATTGACAGGGCACAAATCTGAACTGTGTTTACTTAGAGGACAGTAGGTTGCTATAATAACCAACGTTACCCGGATCTATTATTTCAGTTGTGAAACACCTTTTGCCCAAAGTTCAATTGACCAGAGAAAGAAACACCTTCTATTGTCGCAAGAATGGCTTTTCGACTACGTCAGTCTATCTTGAAGTGCCCTCGGAATGTATCTAACGCCTTTGCATTGGCTTCTTTCTTCTATCCTAGGACATCAGCCCACCATACTGGTGTCCAGCGGTCGGATTTATTTTTAGCGGTTACAAAATCATTGACATCCTCATCTTGTCGGCCAATAAGCTCTAAAGCCGTCCTTAGGCAGAACCTCCCACTTGAAAATGGAGTATACAAGAGACCCATTCTCGAAGAACTAGAATTAGAACAAAAGAAGGATGAGAAGGAACTGGAAGAATTGCTTTCTGTCCAACAGCCTCACCATCCACATTCAACTTTCAGTACTTCGCCCTTCACAGATCTTAGGGTACTCTCACTTTCAGCAGGCTCAGGTGGTAATGGCTGCATTTCCTTTCTTCGCGAGAAGTTCGTCCCCAACGGCCCTGCGAATGGTGGCGACGGTGGAACAGGTGGTTCAATCTATATCCAGGCCGTATATGGTGAAACTTCCCTTCACAAAATAGCAAGAGATGGCTCGGTACAGGCTACCGCAGGAAGAAATGGCCAAGGCAGTGCAATTAATGGAAAAAGAGGCGATGATGTAATAATCCGAGTACCAGTGGGCACAGTGGTACGTGAAATTTCGCGATGGGATCCAACAGCAGAGGAGTTGGGCCCAGAGAATGATTTTGAGGAGGAATACGCTACAAAGGCAGTCGCAGATGCAAAAGCGAGGGCAAGAGTAAAGAAAGAAAAGAAAAAAGCGAGGGCAAAAGAGAAAGCGAGGACAAAAGAAGAAACGGAGGAAGAGGAGGCTGAGAAGGATGAGAATGATGAAGAGGTGGAGGGAGAATTCAGGAAAAGGAGAAAAAGGAAACAATTGGAAGAACCTATACAGCCCAGCAAAAAACATGGAGGAAATGATCATTGGCTCCATTACCCTAGAAGTCTTTCGCAAAATTTGCAAAGCACACAGTTTAACGAGGCAGCATTCCCCTTTTACCATCATCGCTCCTCGTCGGATCTTCTCACTCAGACTCACCCCACACCCGTTTGCTTAGATCTATCTGAGCCAACATTAGAGCCGATCTTGCTTCTTCCAGGTGCGCCTGGTGGTTTTGGGAATCCGCATTTTGTCTCCACCGAGCTTCGCCGACCAAAATTTGCAACTAAAGGTGGAAAGGGCGCACGAATGAAAATTCAACTCGAGCTGAAAATTCTTGCAGATGTTGGTCTAGTTGGACTTCCGAATGCAGGTAAATCCTCTTTCCTTCGTTCGGTTTCAGGGAAGCAGGCCAGGGTGGGGGAATGGGCCTTCACGACCTTGTCGCCGAATATTGGGACTATTGTTTTGGACGAACGGGCGTTGCCGCCTCAAGTCCCCGTGGACTCATGGCAAAATCAGCAACAGCCTAGATTTACAATTGCAGACATCCCAGGATTGATCTCAGATGCCCACCTAAATAAGGGATTAGGACACGGGTTCTTGAGGCATGTTGAAAGAGCCAAGGTTTTGGGTTTTGTTATCGATCTTTCGAGGGATGATCCAGTCGGTGATTTAAAGGGCCTTTGGAGAGAAGTAAAGGCTTACGAACAGGGAAGGGATGGTGAAGAAGATGGCCCAAATGTTAAAGGAATGATGAGTGAGATGGCAGGGAACAAAAATATGGATATTGAACCTATGGGCGGGCCGGATATCGAGACGAATCTAGTCCAAGGCCAGGTGGAGCCCGAGAAACCAGATATAGAGAACGTTGAAGGAGGCATGGTCCGGTTTGGTGGAGTTGGTTCTCTTGTGCCTCGTAGGGAAGCACCACACACCCGACAAAGTAAACTAGATAAGGGAAGCTCTGACTTTGAGCTGGGGTCACTACATCCACGACAAGAACGGCCTAACATGACATCGAAGCCTTGGTTTGTTATTGCAAACAAAGCAGACCTATCAGGGACAGAGGATAAGTACTGGGCACTGAAGAAATACCTAGAGTTTGAAGTAAAGAAGGGTGGTGATGGAAAAAAGATTGGTCTATTACCGATTAGTGCCCTCCGAGGACAAGGCGTGGATAAGGTAGTTGACTGGATGAAAAGCATGTTAGGATTTTGATTCCTCAATCATATTTGTATTATAGTGGTCGAATTTCATACTCATTTGAGAAGACAATATCTCCCACCCCATTGCTCCTAAATAAATTACAGACAGGGAAAAGGAAGACAAATATAATTGGAAAAGGGAAGAAGAGAAGAAAACCAGAAACTCCTGTCCCTTTTTTACGCGGTGTAGTTACCCCAAGCCTCATATTAAACCTTCGAGGTTTCCATCTCGATAAAGCTCTTAGCATTTATGCAATAGAACAATACCTTAAAGACAGTAGCAAGTGGGGAGGGGGGAGATAACAAAGCCACTAAAGCCACCCGGAATATCATTTTTTCGGGCTTCCAAATACTTCTCCTCACATACACAGACGATAACTGGCGTATCTACCGCTGGTCTCGCTCTTCCTGACAATTTTAACCACCATTCCACGTTTAAGACCCATGTACCTCGCGACAGGATCAGCACTCTGTATTCTAGGCAGCTGTGTCTCCTTCAGACGATATCTTTCCAGTAGTCTTCGCTTCTCTTCCCGACTGAGTAGGTGATGAGTAGGGACTAATTCGTGCTTCGTGATGTTTACCAGTAGATCGGCCTCCTCAAATACCTCTATGATAGCTGGGAGGACAGTTGGAACGATCTTCATAGCTGCAGCAGTGGGGTTGTGTTGGCAAACAAAGATACCGGTGTGATAGTTCTCGGATACAATAGTGTGCGCAAAGGTTCTCATGTGTTTGATACCGATATTAGATTCCGATGAGAACTCCACCCAGATTGTACCAACATTTGCAGGTTGTCCAGGGGGTGCAGCGTGCTGCTTCAGCATCTTCTCTGATGGATTCGCTTTAAAAGTCATGTTTTTGCGCCTAGGAACCAGGTAAGTAGGTGTGAGTGGGAGAGGAGAAAAGGTGTGAATACTGAGGACGGCCTTCACTATCGCAGTAGTGGCGTCTGAACTCGTCGAGAGTGATGTTAACTTCCTCCTCAGAGATTTCGTAGCCCTAAGAATTGTTAGCTCCCCATTTTGGTAGGAAATTTCTCGACCTGTCGCAGTCTCGTAATCACGGTACTTACACGATCCTTGACCATCTCATGAACGGTTCTCCAGGCACGCCATAAGCGAGAGCACTCTCTTTCAGGGTCCATAGCGGCAGAAGATTATGGTGGTGCGAGGTGGTAAATTTCGCGGTGTTCGGGGGAGACTTGAAAAGATGAACCGCACGTACTATAGGAAGCTTACAAAGAGTTACCCGGTCTATAGTAGCATTTCTAGTCAAATGAATCACCAACACTTCTAACCTAGTAAAAACACAAAATTGAACTCCAGCCTACCAAGACATACAAAAAATCTATAGTGCTCCATGTCTGATCAGCGTGAATCCTACCAACCTCCTGCCGGTGGCGCTGGGCGTTCTTACGCTGGTGCTTCAGCTGCTTCAGGGACTATGCATTACCTCTGCGCTGAGTGTGGAGTGAAGGTTGCAATCAACAAGGGCGAGCCTATTCGATGCAAAGAGTGCGGCCATCGCATTCTTTACAAGCAAAGGACCAAACGGTGCGTCCTTGTCCTGTCCTCGATTACACTCATTTGAGTATGGTAGTTCTAACTTGGCTTGCGTTCACTAGTATGGTTCAATTCGAGGCGCGATAGTCTGCTACCAGCAAAATCGAATTCGGCGGGAAAGGAAACGATGATAGTGAGGATTGGGCACGGGTGGACGGTAATAGTTTTATGGGGGTTCTCGGCGTCGCTCGTGTTTTCAAGGTTGTCTCTATTTTTCTGGGAACTGCTACCTTCTAAGCTTCTGTATTTGTATACTTATCACCAACAAAAACGATTGCATTTGGGTGTTTTTTCACCACAACCAAAGTAATTCGTAATTAATTAGAAACTCTTTAAAATCTATATAAAGGGGATTTCCTGGTAATATAATGCACGGACAGCCCCACCCAACACACCTGGAGGTATCTAGTTTTCCCTAACACCATTCAAATCTTCTTCAACTACTGCCTCTACATTGGAACCTCTCCTCTTTGATCTGTCTCTTCTGCCACCCCCATCAGTCATTCTGGGGGCCTTTGTTGGCCAACTCCTCGCGGTATCAATTCCACTTTGAGGGAACAAAAATTCTAACAACTAAATCGAAGTCGGGTTAGTACGCCGCGGCTGCTACAAATGACTTGAAAAGACGAAGGTAGCAATACACACCACCAGGATTAGAGAGTCTACAACTACGCATAGCACGAACAGTTTGCCTGCCCATATTCCACATCCATAATATCTCTTCAGTCTCTCCATCAAACCTACTCTTTCCCCCGTACAGATTCCTTCATAAACCCGCTCCGTTCTTTCGGCCACATCAGTCCATGAATACATGCTTTTGACTTGTTCGTGGAACTTTTCTGTCTTGACCCTTCCCATTCTTATCTCTTTGATAGCCCTACTGGTCGCACTGACAAGATCGTCTTCCTCCGGTCTCGAAAACACTGTCATGTGACTGGGCAAAACCTCCGGTATTCCTCCAACTCTAGTACACACAACATATAGCCCGCAGCTTGCAGCCTCCACCAGTACTGTTCCAAATGCTTCCGTTAATGACGGGTGAAGGTAAATATGACCCCTAACCATGACGTCTCTTACTTCTTCGTGACGGACCGGACCAAGCATTTGAACTCGGTCTTGAAGCATGTGTTTCTCTAACATCTGCTCGAGATCGATTGCTTTGGGACCTGATCCTGCGATGATAAAATGGACTGAAGGATGGAGCTCGCAAATCCTGGGAATTGCAGCAACAAGAAGGTCGGTACCTTTATTGTAGAAAAGGCGAGATATCACAACAATTGTTATGTGTGATTTTGAAGCCGCTGTTGGATCTGGTTTGAAGTTCTCGGCCACGACAGCGTTGGGTATTACTGAGACCATACTTGGGTCAAGGGCAGCTCGTAACACAGTATTTTCTTTACTTCAAGCACAGTTCGCGTCAGTGTTGATTTGCTCCATCTATAGAGAAAAGCTAGTCCTACCAAGTATGGCTAACACATATAACGTGATCAACGTCGCTCAGGGTGAATTTTAACAGCTTATTGGTAAGAATACTTGCGGCATCTGCAAACCCAAATAGACTGTGGTCCGTAAAGCATGTTCTTAGCCCCATAGTCCTGGCATGAAGAATGGCTTCATGACAGAGACTACTCAATGAGGCGTGGCCATGAACAATGTCAATTTTTTCGCGAATCAGGATGTTGCGGAATATGGGGAAAAACGAGAATACTGTTGGTAATGTGGATTCGCGATAAATTACGAAAAATGGAACATAGTAAACCTTGAGGCCGTTCGTGAGGTATCGCACCCCGTGCCGGGTCTTGTAAGAATGCGTTATGATTATTACCTTATGCCCGCGATCAATCAGTTTCTGTTGCATTAAAAGTTAGCTTTGCGATAAAAGATAAAGGAAAATAAGTAATACCGTGGCAAGCTGATACATATGACTTTCCACTCCACCTGATTGAAGCATTGTTAATAATAACTACTCACGGGAGGTCAAGCAATTTCATACCAGGCTGGGGGTAGAAAAAGTCGCTGGTCATTCTAGATTGCGAATAGTCAGTGATATCAGCTCCTAGGATAGATAGTTGAGTCCTAAGTACATACGCAATATTGTAAGGCATCTTGGATATCAAACCGTTTTACTATAGCATTGCTGAGGACAAAACTTGGGAATCGAAACGTGTAAAAGCTATGGAGCTATAGAGCGTTGCTGTGAAGTGTTTGCGAAGCTCGGGAGTCTTTCGTTACATACCAGCACCTGCTTATACCAGCACCTACTTATCAACGCGTAAACCTAACCCTATCTCTATTACCCACCACCCTTCTAGCTTTCAACTATTTTAAAGCCCTCAGTATTGAAAGATACTACATGTAGCCAATATCACACTGTTCAAGCGATATCTCAATTTATTAAATACGTAAAGGGTTGGGTGGTTGTAATACGAGAATTTTGAGGTTAGGGTAGATTTTGCCAAGACTCATACAAATTTGAGGTCTTAGCATGTTTCCTGAGAACCGTACAAATGCTGTTGTGAACAGTGAATTATTATTCAAGACTGCGAAGTGATTTCTCTGGGCTCTCATATGAAAGGAAAATCAGTACATAAACTTATCAATTCGTAATATAATATTACATGTAATTATTTCCAACCCCAGCACCTATCAAAATCACCAGCCTGCACTTCCAACATCTCCGTACCCCTTTCATGAAATTTCACTTGGGAATTGGCCTTGATATGTGTGAATGGTCGAGCATGGTGCTAAGCTGCTGATCAGGAGTCCAAAGCCCCGGGTTTACTGAGGCAATGTTGGAACCAACCAACTCTCTAGTTTTTCCACCAGAGCTTGGAGCAGCGGGAGACTCCAACCCCCCCGAGAGATACCCGAAAATTCTTGTACGTCTTCCCCCTTACCTATATGCATTTCGTGTAATCCTTTTCTTGGAGGAGTTTCGGTAAGCTGGATACTCCTTAATTTTGAATCCTTTTTTATATTTGATGGTGGTAGTTGCCTTTTCTTCTCCGACGAGCCGAAGGGGTCGAAACCAATTCTTCTCCGAGCGTTCTCCCGTTCCAACTGTCTGATCTCCCTTGAGCCCGATAGAGCAGAGTCTGAAAGGAAAAGATTCAGAAGTTCATCGTGTACCGTTAAGTGTGACGCTTGCTGGTAGTTTTGGAGAGCGGTCAAACGGAGCAGACACTCAAGGACGGAAAGATTAGACTTCACATCTTGTGAACTGCAAGGACGAGACGGAGTCGAGTAGCCATGATGGATATCCGAACTCTTCATAGATGAATTGGTGACTACAGACCCTATACCAGGTTGTGGAGACGGAGGAGATGCATAATGTTCTGATACATCTTCTTCTGAGTCATATTCAGAGCCGTTTTCTGTGATACCTTCATCACCAATGGATTCGGTGAAGATCTCAAATGCAAGCCATTCAGGATCAAGATGGCGTGGTAGTTCATATTCGTCAGGCAAAATTGGTCCATCCTCGGTCCGAATTGACCCACCTTCCCCCATATCTAGAGCATAACCCTCATCATGTTCTTCTTCACTGTCCTCGTATTCATTATGATATGCTTGGATTCTATCCATAAGCTTACGTGGGTGTGGGGCATTGATATCCCGTTTTAATAGAAGAATCGGAGAATTGGAGTCTTCTATACCGAGAAGTGTACCAGAATTTGTGTAGAAAAGCTTCGAGATCTCATGAACCGGAATTCGCGTCCTCAGCCCAGCATTTAGAACGTCTTCATAAGACCCTGGTTGTTGCCCCAGTTCTTCCAATTCATGAACCCGCCCATCATCCAGGTCTTCGATGAGACATAGTTCATAGTAATACTCCTCAATTTTGGTTCGAGCTTGTAGGTGCTTTGAACTATAGCCGTCATCATCCTCATCATAAACTAGTGGAATCCTCTGTAACTTCACCCTGCACCTGTAGATAACCTCTTTCCAAGTAAGGTCTTTGGCAGAGATATGCTCTTGCCGATGTGAGTGGCTAGCAAAAAGCATATAGAGGCTCAGGGTGAATGTTGTGCCTATTTGTGCAGGGTTGAAAGGATTGAGGGCATAAGCTGTGTCACCAGCAGTAAGTAAAGTCGATGCCTGGAGTAGCCGGGACGGTGAAACATTATGGGGAATATTGGATGACAATTCCACTCCAGATGTTGTGACAGCTAAGCTGATAAATGGAACGGCCTTTTTAGATACAATGTGTTAGCTTTGAACCACCAAATCATCGATAAACCATTTGGGGAACATACATCTTCTATCTTTTCGAGTAGGTCTTTAATATCACGCACAACTCCTTTGATTTCGTCCTGGTTTTTGGGCCGTTTTCTACCTTCCTTTTGATTCGAGAGGTCCGACAAGCGCACACCAAGAGATTTGATATCATGCCGTATTGCCTTAGTTAGTGTCAAGGCACTCTCAAGAGATGTATTCCCTCTAGCTGAGCTATCGAGTAAGACAAGTCAGACTTCCGCAAAGAGCAAAGATGGGTCCATGACTTACATGATTTCCACTAGATCGATAGCCGGTGAAATGATCTTAAAAAGGGAGCATAGTCAGGGAATCTACTCGTAGAGCGTAGGAAAGACTAAACAATCACGCACATCAATCTTCGTTTGCAATCGTTCTTTGAGAGAAAGCAATTCTTGTCGGTCTTTCCCTCTGGTTGACTATGATATCTTAATAAATGTATCTAAACAATAATTCCAAAAACGATATAGCTTTACTCACTGCAATGTACCGTCCAATTTGATGATAAGCAAACGTGGTTGTTACGGTGATTCCCGATCTAAATTCGAGAGTTAGAGAGATTTTGTAAGACGGAGGGATAGGATATTAATTACTTGATGGCAAAAGACACTTTGATAAGGAATGTTTGTCAGTCGGTTTTCTCCTGTGGTACCCGATAAGAATGATGAATATATATATACCTGCTTGCTGCGATACCTTGGTGAGAAAAAAATCCATGGTCCCGACCTTATGTTCTATACTTGGTGTAGACAGTGGGACGTGATGTTGTTCTAATTCTAGTTATCCTTCATGTCACACATAAGGTGGGGTGGTGTGTTACGAATGGTGGGGTGTAGAAGCAACTGCACTACATGTATGTAGGTGCATATCATTTTTACTTGGATCACGTTTATTTTCTCCAGCAATACAATCCTTTATTTAAAGAAACCTATATTGATATTTTAAACCTTTTTTTCTCCTACTTTCTTCTCCGCTTTTGCACCAACTCAAAACCGTCCTCATCTATGACTGGCTCGACGCTTTGTCTGGTCTCTGCAGGCCCTGTCGAAGGTGCTTCTGACATTTCTTCATCACTATCTCCCTCGTCTTCGCTTGAGCCGGCCTCTTCGGTAACCTCTGTCACTTGTGGGACTCTCGGGTGTTGATTCTTTGGTTTCGCGAGAAATTTGGTGTGTAATTCGTCTATTGTAAACAAGTTTCCCTCCAGCACCTCGTTGCGCAGAGAAACTAATTTTTGGGCGATCTATTGAACCGTCAGTGGCAGAGAATATATGAGATATATTGTAAATCTTTACCCCCCATGCTGAATCGTCCTCCAAATTTACTTGAAACTCATCCCCCATGACTTGTACCAACACGCTTTCAATATCGTACTCATCTGTTTCCTCTCGCTCCGTAAACATATCTGCAATAGCGCCACAGAGCCAGTCACGCTTGTCGTCACTGTCAGGTCCGCCCCATTGAGCTACAACAGCATCCGTAAGAACACTCCAGTTATGCAAAACCAGTGAGACGCCGAGTTCCCATTTTTTTAACGATTCTGTTGAAAGGGTTGTTTGTAGTGCAGAGGGATTGATGGAAACAAGGCTCTCATTAGGCACAGAAGAAGACATTGTGCGTGCTATTCGGCGAGTATGATAGATTGGGGGACAGAGGTAGGTAGTTGCACGGTTGCGTTTAAATACAGCAGTAGGTACTGCATCTGGGCCATGGCGCGGCTCCCAATATACAACGCTAAAGTACATGTACTCTCTACTATACAGATCCCACAGCATCATTATGCAGCTCACGGTGACCTGCCATCATGCATTTCTATCTGTTCCTGTAACTCACCATCTCCGCCATCAAAACATTTACGTTGCTTTAACTGAGACAGCCAAATGTAGTGAGATTGGGCCATAAAAGGACACCAGACGTAAGGCGTTGTTTTTGTAGTGGAAATGAACCGTAGTGGTGATGAACAGATGCAATTGTGAGTAAAATAGTAAAATGCAGGAAAATGCGATGTAGTCCGCACAGCCAGTGATATGGCATTGTGTGAGAATGCCGAATCAACCCGTAAAACAGCTGGATCACTAGTTACCGACACTGTATGATGGTGAACATGAGAAGTGGCCTCAAACTAAATTATGATCCTTCCAGCATGACGGTAGCATTATGGTATTTGTCAAAATACTTTTTGACCTAGAGAACTACAATCCAATTACCTGCAGGCCAGTATGTGCCTGCATGGCTTACATGTATTTCAAATGGTCCTCATCTATGCGTATTTATGCTTGTTCGCTAGAGGAATGAAGATACATAATTATCTTATAACACATTGAGGTATCAGTGAATGAATTATGCCCGTATAGAAGCCGGACTCCTGAATCCCTCCTCGCCACCAAAACTCGAGTCGATCTTGACTGTCGTGCTTCTCACATCCGGCAACACTAAAACGCATTCTCCATTACTTCTATAGTCCGTTTCTGAACTGATGATCCCTGTTGTCTCGGATTGTTGCTGTACTGGGATGTATTGTTTAACCTCCACGTTGGGGAGTAATAAATTTCCTGCTTTGAGCGGGACCAGAAGTATAGGGAAACGATGGATTTGCCCTTCCTACGAATTGTAAGTCTGTTACTCGACGATTTTACGATACCTTTCTTTGAAATAACTTACCTTTGCAGTGAAGTGGGATCTTTTTCGCCCAGATACCAGCCATACCTCCAGGTTATTTTGAACTTCATAAAAAAACTCCAGCTCTTCATCCCCCACATCAATCTCCTCGTCCTTAGCATATACAGCGTTCCAAGCTCTAGAGTGACGAATTACTAATTCTGCAGGGATAGCTTGCCCCACAGCTACCATCTGAGGTGTATATGGTGTTGAAAGGGATTTAGAATTGGCATCTGAGAGTATGTTGATTTCTACGGTGTGTATGACTTGCAGTTGTGGAACCTCGACAGGGATGACTACCAAGCGTGTAATTGGTTCCGTATCGGGATCCTCGAAAGCCGAGTTAAGCTGAATTATTGCATTTTTCTGCAGTCATAATATTAGTGGATTCCTTGAAGCAGCTTGTTGGAACAAACCTTATAAAACTCCTTCAACCAATGCTCCATCTGTTCCCTTTCTCCGTGTGTTGGAGTAATACCATCCAGAGCCTCTTCCCACCCATATTCTTCATAAGTGCCTAGGCGGACCTCGCCCAATAATGCCGTTGTTTCTAACTCTAGCAGATGTCTTTTTTGGAGTTGAGAAATTAGTATAGGCTGAAGCCAATGCATGTATTTCTCCTTCCCAGCAGCTTGAAGCTGCGATGCGAAAGTAGATCGGACAGATTGAATAATTTCTAATATAAATTAGCGTTTAGGTTTGTTGCCTATCTTCCAAAACCTACCTTCATCTATGGTTCGGTATTTAATAATCAAAGCTAAAGGCTGCTCTTTTTGAGATTCTTTGGGCCCCTTCCTAGTAATTTTATACGTGAATGATGCTGGCTGCTTTGCAAAAACGACCTGGTTATCTCAATCATCAGATATGTTTGTGCAGGTAATATGTTTTCTAATACAAAAAGAATTACGCATACCATGGATCCTTCGGTCCCTTGCCCACTTTTAGCCTCAAAACTGTCTGATCCTTCTAAAGTTGCTTTTAGGATGCGTAAAGGCATTTCAGGATTTGCCGTCGAGACCTGGAATTTAGAGAACAGTGATCCGGGCTTAAAAACATCTTGAACATTCACTGCAAGGGGCAATATCACAGCGATACTAAGCTTGTCCGCGAAGAAAAAATCGCCAGTTACTGTAGTATAGTCAATCTCCACTTTCACTGATAATTCAGTCAAATCGTTTTCGCTAGTATAGGGAACTCTCAGTCGAATCTTCTGCCCTTTCCCCATGTTACTGAACAAAATGACCCCTGGCTTTTCGTTTGTATCAACCATACCCTCACCTTCGAGAACCTTAAGGTCGGCTGTCATAAGTCTCAATCCGGCTGTGGCAGAACGAACCCTCAGCTCTCCTTTGAGCACTAAGTTCTCCCCGGGGTTAAGTACAATCTCCGTTGCCTTAGGGTGATCAAGGTTGATTTCCTTCGGTACCTCCAATCTCACTAATAAATTCCGGGGTGCGGGAAAGAATGAGAGCTTTAGTTTCTTAGCAGTAGTGACGGCTACCCCAGAGTTTGCCGGGAGGCCTGCTGGAGTAACAGGGGACGACTTGGGCGTCAACTCGTGCAAAAAAGTAAGCTTATTCGCAGTGACAATAATCCGATCCGCCATATAAGTTCCTGGTACCGTGGCATTCGTTCTAACCAAAGCCCGCACGATTCCTTTCTTCATTATCGTAGGCTCTTCGGTTTCCATCCACACCTCTTTGACCTGCCCAACTGTATTCACAATTCTGACCCTAATTTTCTCCACCCGCATTTCCTCCTTTAAGAGATATCTCATCTTTACTACGACTTCAAATCCATCTCTATCGATCATATGTCGAGGATATGGATCGACAGTAATGTCGCTCCAGAAGTTAGACATTGGTGCGGATATTTCTTTGGAATTATCTTTAGATAATTCAACAATGCTATCGATATAGCCTATGACAGCGGCTTCTTCTTCTAGAACGTGACTGTCGAGGGAACCCGATTTTTCTGCAAGCTCATTCTCGAGCGATTCTATCCCTCGACGCCGTAGACGTACCCTTTCTGCTGTAGAGCTTTTAGTAAGAAGCTTCATAAGCACCATGACGTACTCCTCTTTACGATTCATCTCTTTCAGGCATTTGGCGTACATCCCTAGTAACGTCGTTTCAATTAGACCCCAGCCTTGATCAGCGTAAAATTTTGTCATTTTTTCGAGATGGCTAGCAGCTCTAGCATAGTCTTTTAAATGACTATTTAATAGCCAAGGTGGTAGGTCAGCCATCTATCGAGGCAACGTGCCAGATCAGGGGGAATCCAAAATATATCTCACAATCTTAAAGCTGCCAAATCTGCCTCAACCCTCTCACAGCTCTTAACCCTTTTAGCTAGCCCAAAGTTTGTCATGGCTTTCTCGCTCAAATCTTCAAATATTTTGTAAAATTCCTCCTTTCTGTCGCCTTCGATAACCCTTCTCAAAGTCGCATTTCGGATTCCCTCCACACCCCAGAAATCTATTATATTCTTTTCGGAGGCCGTTTTAGTTTGGGGCGTATCTCTATCGTCATCTAATCTCACTTCCTCCATTTTAGGCTCAACTTCACCCCGCTCCACTTCAGGAAGAAAAAACCACCCTAGACTACCGATCCATCCCTTCCTTTTTCCAAAGGTCTCCACAACACCACGTGCTAGAAGCATTAAGTCTGCGCGAACTGCTGCAAGATCTTCTAATCCTGATATGGACCCCTGATGAGTCTGCCCAAAAGAAGTGATTTCGGAGCTTGGTGTAGGAGGCAGGCTACTAGTTCTTCGTGGGAATTTCCCGGAAACTGAGTCTGTTGGGGATGCAAGAGAACCTTCCGCAAGTATGGAAGTTGCTGTTTGATTCAATAGCTGTTCACAAACAGCGAATATCCAGGATGAAACAATATTGTCAACCATCCAGCTAACATTATCTTCGTTTTCGTCAGGCTTCTCTTCTGAAGAAGAGTGATATGCGGTCCATAGATCGGCCCGCAAAGCTCTAGCCACGCTAGTAACAAATTCCAGACCACGTTTACAGACCTCTGCCAACCTAGTTAAATCCTCCTCTGGCTTGCCAACCGCCGCGGCTGCAGCCTCGTGAAGAGAAAACGTCCCTGATGCAGTGCCTGGTGAACCAATATCTAATCCGATGTTATGGCCTTTACCCAGCCGGAGCAATAGTGTAGATTGCCGTGCAAACAGATAACATTTGAAGTCAAATAGCGAGATTTCGTTTGACAAGATTAACTCCCTGTAATGTTTCCTTTCTGTGCCAAGGGGGTTTCCTTCATCAACATCTTCCTGTTCTTCGTCATCCTTTCCTCCACGACGTGCAGCCCATCTGTTTCTAGCCTTTTCAATCCACCAAATGCTCTCCTTTGTCCATCCAACAAACTTGCCCCCTACAACATCATCCGGGCTAGATTCGGCCTTTTCTTTTTGCTCTTGATCCCGCGCAATTGCGTCAAGACCAAAACCTAATTCATCATAAAGTACCAAAGCATCCTCTACCAAGCCAACAGACTCAAATGCTCTGGCAAGACCTTCTTTTAACACGAAAAATGTGCAAAAGTTCCAACCAGGTAGCCTTCTTTGGCTATCCTTCTCTCGGATGTCGTCCTCATATTGACTAACTCTTGCGTCAAAACTAGCAAGGATTTGGGTTTTAAACTTGGCAATAAGATCCAGCCATGCCATTTCGCTTTCAGTCGGAGTTTCAGGAACTGGAACTATTTGATTTCCCACCAATACCGGAGGGCTTAGTGTGGCCAGTGCTGGATGTGTGGGGGATATTCTGATCTGGACAATTCTATCTTTTTTGCTAGTGTTTGAATTAAAATCACCCCTAATTTTGTCTAAGAGAGTTGTGCTGCCTTTCATCCAACGAGAGCTGCCGGCGGCATTTGATGCAGATGATGAAGATCGGGGCTGGAGCGCTGCCGATGTATTTGGTAGGACTACATGGATAATAAGCCACTCGAATGCATCATGCTGCTTGTTCTCGTTGGATGAGCTAGCTGTGTGTTCGGAAACCCACTCGCGGAGAAGTTTCCGCGAGGTGTTTTTGTAGGTATCGTTATCATCGCATCTAAGCAAAAATATCTTGAGATATGGGGTATTCCGCAGACCGGGAATCTGGTGCCGACGCTCCTTTTGGGGCGCAGAGGGCTTCGAGGCCGAACGGACGGTAGAATCCACAGAACGCGAAGACTCAGAGCTCTTCACACGAGTAAGATCGTGTGAAGACCCGAATGCTGGAGATGAAGGGGATGGGTTGAGCTCTACATGGAGGGAATTGATGGAGCGCAGTGGGCGGGCAGGCGCTTTCCAATGTAGGTTTCGTAAAGGGAGTCGAGAACGGAGGTCGGAAGATATCAGAGGATAGAGACTGAAGGGGTCCCAGTAGCTATCTCGAAAGGCGCATCAGAAAACACAATTCGCATGTGGGGAAGTTGAGGGGCGCGTACGTTACTGTGACCTTGGACGTTGACGAAGAGATATCCATGGACTTTGATTTAGAAGCAGGAACGATGGAGTTGCTCTGATACAGGACTTAGCATAAGCTCATAGATGGATAGAATACCTACTTAAGTAGGCACAGGCTGTTACACATACTTCACGTCTCGTATAACTACATGTCCAGTACCGCGAGGATAGGTAGGTACACGTAGTATTGTTGGGTGCATGTAAGTTGACTTCATAACTGGGGTATTATTTAATACGGCGGCTCGTACGTACAAAAGTGCACATCCTTCTTCCCCTCTTTATCCTTGGTTTTTGAAACCAACCTCCACATTTCTACGTGGCAACCGTCCCCACACACCAAAACCCACCCCCCATCATGGCTTCAATGCAATACTTGGACCCTCAGGGCCTACTACTCCGCCAAATAGACTCGCTGGTCCTAGAAGCCTCAGGTCTATACCACCTCGATGCCGACTTGGGTAACACCTCGGAACGCACCGACACACTAAACACCCTGAGCGGCCTTGTCCTCAGAGACCTGCACACGAGCAGATTCAACAAGCCGCTCATTCTACTCCTACTGACAAGCCTCGGGCAACAAGCCAAACTCCCACCGCAGTCTCCAAGATAGGAGACGACCTCGCCTCTCTGAGAAAGGAGATCACGGCCCCCAAAGCCGCGCCTCCCACCTCAGACCCCCGCATCATGCAGAAGTTGGACGCCCTAATCGACAAAGCCAACACACCCTCACCAACCCCCCAGGCCCCCCACAGGCCTACCCCGCCCGCCAAGCCTACCCTACCAAGGGCAACCCCCACACATGCTTAGGTGGTCCGTTCCGCCCCCAACCCACCCAACACCCCCAGCAAGAAGGCTGACAAAACAGGCCAGGCATCGCCCCCAGGATCCTCCCCGAAGGAGAAGGCCCTGGCGTCAGCCCACCACTGCTTCTTTGCAACAAGGACAACCCCTGGCCCCATTACCGATGCCGAAAGGCTATTGGTTACCCTCCCACGCCTCTTCGGCCAAGCTCTGGCCCGAAACAACCAAACCGCCCCGGTTACCTCCCTCTCCGTCACCATCAACCCCAGAGGCACCGTCTCTGTCACAGCCCCCCCCACCGTCCCATCAACGGTCTACGCGCCCTTCTTCAAGGCCCTTACCACCATCCTCAACGTGGAGGTGGCCACCCCTGAGAACCCCTTCACCACCTTCCGCCCCGCCCTCACCAACGTCGACCTCTCCATCCACGGCGTCCCCCTCTACGAGCTCCCTAACCAGGAGTGCCTAGAGGAGATCCTGCCCTCCGCTCTGAAGCTCGCCGTTGGGATCACCCCAGCTGCCGTCTGGTTCCTAAACACGGACGAAATCTCCCGCTGCTCCAAGGCCACCACCTCCGTTGTCGTTTCCGTAACGGCAGATGAGGCAACAACCTTTGGCACCACCATCCGCCTCTTCTCCCTCCCCAGACGCTGCAACTTCATGTGGCGAGCGTCCCCCTCCACCAAATGCAGGAACTGCTGCAAACTCGGTCACGCCACCCAAGGATGCAGGTCTCCCACCGCCTGCCCCCTGTGTACCCTCCCCCACAGAATTCAGGACCACCGCTGCCCAGTCCCCTCATGCAAAGGGGCATCAGCACCTCTTGAAAACTGCTGCGAAATCTCCCCCGCCAAGTGCGCTAACTGTAGCGGGGCTCACCGCTCCTTCACCCCATCCTGTCCTAGCAGGAAACCCACCACCACCGCAAACCCCCCCCCTCAACTCACACCGCTATGGACATCTCACAGGACACAGCGCCCGCACCTCTCCTCGGTACTTCGGCCACGGCCCCCCTCAACCCTCCCCTCTCCTCTCACCCCAGCCTCCGCTAAGAGGCTCATATCTCCGTCCTCCCCTCACTTTTCTTGACACCAGCTCAACCTCCTGGGGAAGAGCTCCCTCTCGATATTACACTGCCTTCGACTCGGGACCCTGAATTATCACGGGCGGTCCGACAATATGTCATTTTGTTAATCTCTTCTCTCCTTCTTTTCCTTTGTCGACTTGTAGTTGGGGGGATTCTCTTGTCGTCTACCTTGTAAGAGGACGTGCGGTTGGTAGCATACCACAGTTACTATAACGGGAAGATCGGGCGGACGGTATAGGGGATAGGTATTGTTCACGCCATAGCTTAGGCTCCATGCGATATTCTTGTACCTAGAAATAAACGAAACTATGATCCAAAAAAAAAAAAAAAAACGTACAAAAGTGCAAAACATGAATTTGGCGATTTGGCAACACCGAAACTTGACGGCGCCACAACACAAAATCACAACCCCCAAAAGTACATGTAGATAATAAATTATAATAAATTGAGATTCTAGATAATAATAATAATAAATACATTATAAATATTAAAGTTCCTTTTTTACTCCCAATCTGAATCCTCCCCTTGACTTTGCTCTCCGTCTGTAAGCTCAACTATGTTTTCTCTGGAAAACTCTACGACAGGTAAATTAGCGGTTGGGAGATTTATATTTGGGACTTCTCTTAGCTTCAGTAGTAAAGATAAAATTGGATTTTGGTTACTTTATTAAATATGTCGGCCTACGTACGCCCTGATGAAAAGGTACATGACAAAATGTTGTTCAAGTTTCCTCCCATCAAGCTCATGCATTGTATCCTAATATTTGACCTTTGAAGTAAAACCACCCAAGTCCTTGAAAAAAATAGCCAAACAGTATTTTATAGTCCGTTTTGGTAGGTATTCATCGTGATATGTTTTACTTTAATATTAGTGAAACTGTTCTCTTATTACTACAGTGACTCGAGTATAATTTTTAATAGATCAACAAAAAATGATATGTTATCTTGAGGCACATGTGCTCCCGAGATGCGCCAGATACCCCAGATGCCACGAGACTTTTGCTTACCTATAGACTGACACCGGGACACCACGCGATGAGCGCCCTGCGTCTTTTAATCAAAAGACGTACTCAAAACGCAAACCACGTCTTTTCACTCCAAGACGTCATCTCGACGTCTTATGACGAGTTCGTCCTCTGATAACTGAAGTTGTAATTTCTATCAATATGCATTAGCAAAAAACGAGTTTCGTCAAGACAAATTCGGGCGTCCAAATGTCCAAATTCGTCTTTTGCCTGCAGAACTTGGTCTTTTGAACAAACGACTCCATATTATGCCCCACCCATTTTTGCACTTCATCTTTTGACTACAAAATATGGTCATTTAAAACCACCAATTAAGAAACGCGTTGTTCGATGCAGACAGATCGTCTTTTAACCACACTATCCTATGTTTGTCTTATGTAACGGAGCTACTTCAACTGTCTGGTATATGAGTACACACAGTGCCCGGTTACATGCTGAGAGTTATTGTTAGAAGCCAGTTGCACAGTGACATGCAAGTACCGGCAGTGTGGTTAGCTACCAGCTGTCAGAGTAACTACATTCTGAGTGCTGGGAAGAGAATCTATTCATGGAAGTAATAACTGACGAGTCTGTGCCTCGCCAATGATTAGAAGGCCAGCCAGAGTGAAGCCCGGAGTCCTCAGTGATCCTCTATATCCTCTGAGCATAATAAGTCCACCGGTAATGGTAGGGACTATGCCTGGGAAAGTCTACAATAAGTGAAAAGTTCTACTGTAACGATCAAAGCTTATACTTGAGCAGCAGCTCATTCATGCAGGTCCTGGTTGTG
Organism: Morchella importuna; assembly: GCF_003444635.1. Lineage (NCBI taxonomy): Eukaryota > Fungi > Ascomycota > Pezizomycetes > Pezizales > Morchellaceae > Morchella > Morchella importuna. The sequence goes on along the minus strand of NW_025763417.1, from coordinate 799,109 downwards.
CGACAATCAAGACTGCAGCTGTTACAAAGGCTTTGACTAAGGGTAGTTGCCTTCGGAACCAGAAGCACCCGCTAATACTTAGAGGGAAGCGGGGTAGCGGTGGTATTGCTTCCCTTCTGTAACGGCAATATTATCTGTTAGCTAGGATGATCGATTGGATTGTGGAGGGAAGGTATTGCGCAGTTGTATTAGGATTTGTAATGGAGTTTCTGTTATGTTCTTTGGGTTTCCATTACGCGAGGTATGAGTCATCAATGGACTAGAGCCTGGATATATAAAGGGGTGTTGTCTCGTGCCTTTTCATGTTTTTCTTCCCTTTCCTTTTCTCTTCACGGAACTTCTTGTACTTATTCCACGAATACTACTTTGTTCTACACCTCGTCATAGGGCTTAACTAGTTAGTCATACTAGGCAAAGCCACTCCATAGTCCACAATCTCGAATACCTATTGCTACGTCCTCCCCTCGGTTGTATTCCTTGGCATCATAGTCCCTACGTCCATAGACCCCCGTTACACCAAGTTCCGTCCTCTATTGCCAACCAATACAACACCATAGTCTACCATGGTGGCACATCTCCCTATTGATTATCAACAGCTAAGCGATGCCCTTCAGACCTTCTTTCAAGAACATCCAGAGGTGGATGGCAATGTCGGAATAGAAGCCTATGCACTTCTTCAACGAGCACAACATGGCCTTGCTCAGTATGCAACGGACTTACAGGAAGTGGAGAGGGAGGCTGGAAATGCAAGGGAGATGTTCGAACGAGATCTAGCCGCTGCCAGGGCCCACCGAGTCGCTGTTGAGGTGGTTGCCCCTGATGAAGAACCAATCGGAGACGATAATGCCCCACTGGTACCTCCAGTTCCACCTGTTCCAGTGGTCACCCAACGGTCGGAAAAACTCCCAGACCCTGAAGTATTTAAGGGAGATCGCGATCGAGAAAGACTACACCTATTCAAGCAACAGATGAAAATCAAGCTATTGGGAAATGCCGACCGCTTTCCCACACTACAGTCCAAATTATCCGATGCATTCAGCCGATTGGAGGGTGTCGCCGCCAATCAGTTCTTACAATACGTTGGAGAAGAAGGCATCGCTTTGCCTTCCATGTTACGGTTTTATGAAATCTTAGATACTGCTTTTGGGGATCCTGATCGAATGCGTACAGCTAGGAGGAACCTTAGGAACATCCGTCAACGAAACAGAACCTTTGCTGATTACTTCGCCGAATTCCAACGGTATGCTGCCGAGTCAGGGATGGATGAAGTCTCTCGGATTGAGGCTTTAATGGAGGGTATTAATGCGGAACTCGATGAATCGATGATACACCATGAAACTCCTGCGACAGTAGATGCCTGCGCGACACTTTTGCAACGGTTAGATAATCGACGACGAGCGGCAGAAGCTAAGCGAGGAAATAAAAAGCCTTGGAATGCTACTGCTGCTCCGACCCCTCGCCCCCCACCAGGGAATTCTGCCCCTATTCCTCGTGCTGCCGCCCCAGCTATCAATGCACCTGCCCCTGAGAACCATCCCTCATTCCGCCCGGGAGGTGATGTACCGATGGATCTGTCCGGGGGACGTCGTCGCCCCACCCCCGCCGAAAGAAATGCCCGCTTAGCTGAGGGCCGATGTTTCTATTGCGGAGGAGTCGGACATATGGTTAGGGATTGTCCCCAAGCAAGGACAACTGGAAATCAACCAAGGAGACCGGTGATGAGGGGAGCGGCGTTGAGGGTGGAGGAAATTGACGGAAGCGATAACGAGTCGGCAAAAGATTTGTCCCTGCACTAAGTGGCTTAGCCCAGGGACCATTTAAGGATTTTTCTAGGATGCATATTTCTGGGTTTTCGGTATCTGAGGAGGAAATGGATGGGAACCAATTTGTAGTAACTTGTTCAATTTCACAGAATAAAAATACTTTCGTACCCACCTACGCCCTTATTGATACCGGAGCCTCAGGATATGCTTTCATCGATGAATCTTTTGCACGCCACAACAATCTTACCATGACCTCACTCAAAATCCCACGACATGTAGACGTTATAGACGGCAGACCTATCAAGTCAGGAAAAATTACTCATATTGTTGATGTCTCGTTAGACATTCATGGCCATCGAGAGACTGCGTCATGTTTTGTGACAAAGTTGGGACACTATCCGATTGTGATGGGGATACCTTGGATGCGACGCCATGATGTTACGATTCGACCAAAAGAAAATTTGCTTATCTTCAACTCTCAAAGCTGCCGTCAATATTGCTCGCTTAGTAGAACTACAATTACGGTTCATGGTATATCAATCCCCCTACCGGAAACTCATACCGTCACCGTCGCAGCGACCGAGAAACCTACTATCGATATTAAAAACTAATACCGAAGGAGTTCCACCGCTATATCCATATGTTTGAAGAATATGATGCTTCAGCGCTTCCACCACATCGACCGTTACATGATATGAAGATAGTATTAGAAGAAGGCAAACAACCACCATGGGGACCAATATATGCTTTATCCCAAACGGAGTTGAAGGCACTTTGGGACTATCTTCAAGAGAACCTACCTAAGGGGATTATCCGTCATAGTGAATCACCAGCGGGGGCACCTATCCTATTCGTCAAGAAAGCCGATGGAACTCTTCGTTTATGTGTCGACTATCGGGGCCTCAATGCAATTACGATTAAGAATCGTTATCCATTACCGTCATTGAAGGAAACTTTGGCCAAATTGTCAAGAGCAAAATACTACACCAAGTTAGATTTACGTTGGGGGTACAATCAAATCAGAATAGCGGAAGGAGACGAATGGAAAACGGCATTCCGGACTCGGTACGGACATTTTGAATATACGGTGATGCTCTTTGGATTAGCGAATGCTCCTGCTACGTTCCAACATTGGATCAATGATATCCTACGTCCCTATTTGGATCAATTCGTGACAGCTTATTTGGATGATATCCTTATCTATTCCGAGTCTCTTATAGAACATAAGGATCATATTCGAAAAGTTCTAAAAGTACTTGATGAAAATCATGTTCATCTCAAACCCGAAAAATGCGAATTCATGGTTCAAGAAACAAAATACCTGGGCCTGATCCTCACTCCGAATGGTAATCGAATGGATCCGAAGAAAGTTATTGATGTTTTAGAATGGTCCACACCAATGAATCTCCATGATGTGCAAGTATTTTTGGGATTTGCAAACTTTTATCGACGGTTCATCTTAGGATATTCAAAGATTGTTGCCCCACTTACAGCTCTAACAAAGAAAAATGTTAAATTCGAATGGACGGATGAAAGGGAGGAAGCATTTCAAACCTTAAAGAAGATGTTCACAACAGCACCTATACTAGTTCATTTCGACCCGGATCGAAAGATTGTGGTGGAAACCGATGCATCTGATTATGTCTCAGCAGGTATCCTTTCACAACGCGATGATGAAGGAGTTTTACATCCAGTCGCTTTCTTTTCCAAGAAACATTCCCCTGCGGAATGTAACTATGAAATCTATAACAAAGAACTTCTAGCGATTGTTCGATGCTTCGAAGAATGGCGACATCATCTAGAAGGAGCACAATTCCCCATTGAGGTTTTCAGCGATCATCGAAACCTGGAATATTTCATGACGACAAAATTATTAAATCGTCGACAAGCCCGTTGGTCTGAATTTCTTTCACGTTTTGATTTCATTATACAATTTCGACCGGGAAAACAAGGAGCAAAACCCGATGCATTAACTAGAAGGTCAGGTGACCTACCTAAAGAGGGGGATGAAAGTTTGACGCATCAGAGCCAAGTGGTTCTGAAGCGAAAAAATTTGGATACAAAGCTAAGTTTGTTCGCGGGTTCTTTATCAAATGAATCCGCTGAAGGAATGTCTACTGTGGAGGAGTTATTTTCAAAAGCTTACCAAGTTGATAGTTTCCCAAACGAGATTCTTGTTATGCTCCGGAGCGACGTTCGACATTCAAACAAAATTTCACTTGCCGAATGTATGGAAGACAATAACGGTCGGCTACTTTATCGAGGTGCACTCTACGTACCAAAGGATAATGACCTCCGGCTGAAACTCCTGAAAGAACATCATGACAAACTATCAGCAGGCCATCCGGGTAGAGCAAAGACCTTGGAACTCTTAAGTCGGGAATACTATTGGCCACAAATGCGAAAAGATGTCGATCGATATGTTAGGAATTGCAATATGTGTGTCCGTAGCAAGGCACCACGTAATGAGCCTTATGGGGTACTCCGTCCCATGCCAATACCCGATGGACCATGGACGGATGTCTCGATGGATTTTGTTACCGACCTTCCGGAGAGTGATGGTTACAATGCGATTCTAGTTGTTGTTGATAGACTAACCAAAATGCGACACCTAATACCAACAACTAAAGAGGTGGATTCGAAGGAAGTAGCAAGACTATATATCGATAATGTTTGGAAACTACATGGACTACCTGATACGGTTGTGTCCGATAGAGGAACGCAATTTGTTGCGGAATTTTGGAAGTCACTTTGCAAACGGCTGGAAATATCTCCACGATTCTCCACCGCATTTCACCCTCAAACCGATGGACAAACTGAAAGGATCAATGCCGTAATGGAACAGTATCTTCGAAGTTATGTTTCTTATCAACAAGATGATTGGACCCGATTATTGGCAATGGCGGAGTTTGCAGCAAACAATCATGTGTCGGAAACAACCAAGGTTTCTCCTTTCTATGCCAATTCGGGAAGGAATCCACGGATGACTTTTGGCCCCTTGGAACATGGCAAAACGACAGCGGAAGATCAGGCCAATAGCATCGCAAAAGAAATGAAGGATATGGTGGAATTTCTGAAAAGCGAAATGTTTCGGTCACAAAGGATACAAGAGGAATCAGCTAATCTCAATCGTTCTGCTGCTCCTCGCTATTGTATAGGAGATAAAGTTTTCTTATCGACACGCAATGTTCTAACATAGCGACCCTCCAAGAAGTTTGATTGGAAACGGATTGGACCTTATAGCATCAAACGAATCGTCAATCCCTATGCTTATGAACTAGAACTTCCCCGTTCTATGAAGATCCATCCAGTATTCCATGTTTCATTATTGTCACCCGAAGCAGGCAATCCATTACCGGGACAACAACTATCACCACCACCCCCAGTCGAGATCGAAGGGGAGGAAGAATGGGAAGTCGAAGACATTTTAGATTCTAGGAAACGCAAGGGAAAGTTTGAGTACCTGGTACGGTACACAGGATATGACGATGCCTCGTGGCAGCCGTTATCGGACCTTAAACATTCGCCCGACATCATTCGACAATTCCATGAACGTTATCCACGGAAACCTAAGCCTACCAGGAGATAGGCCTTAGAGGGGGGCGTAATCTGTAACGGCAATATTATCTGTTAGCTAGGATGATCGATTGGATTGTGGAGGGAAGGTATTGCGCAGTTGTATTAGGATTTGTAATGGGGTTTCTGTTATGTTCTTTGGGTTTCCGTTACGCGAGGTATGAGTCATCAATGGACTAGAGCCTGGATATATAAAGGGGTGTTGTCTCGTGCCTTTTCATGTTTTCCTTCCCTTTCCTTTTCTCTTCACGGAACTTCTTGTACTTATTCCATGAATACTACTTTGTTCTACACCTCGTCATAGGGCTTAACTAGTTAGTCATACTAGGCAAAGCCACTCCATAGTCCACAGTCTCGAATACCTATTGCTACGTCCTCCCCTCGGTTGTATTCCTTGGCATCATAGTCCCTACGTCCATAGACCTCCGTTACACCTTCCGCTAGAGGGCATCACCAGAACTTAGTAAGGGAGTAGGAGCAGAGGATGGAATCCCTTGAAATATAAGTACTCAGAATCCTTCCCGCACAACTATCCGATTCCTCAGTCTTCATCAGAGCTATTAGGTATTTTCTACTCGGTAGCAGAGCGCTTAAAGATTATTGAGTTCTAAGCGATGAATCTTGAATAATCTAAACCTGATTTCTATCTTGCATGACCACATTTTTCTATCGGATCCTAGCGATACATGGAAAGGCTGTCCCCATTACACATCGCTCCAGTGTCTGAAAAAACTACGCAAAAAGAGATGCCCAGCGAAGAGCCCACCGGGGAAGGTAGTTACATTGATGATGTCCCTGATGGGGATATTCCCCCCGGCGGGTGCAGGGACGAATCAATCGATATGCAGGTGGGTTACCTTACTGATGCATCAGCCAGTTCGATTGAAGTAGCTAAACTCCAAACAATTCCCTATCTTCCCCAGTTCCCCCCCTAAATCTCCCCTGCTCCCACTAACATCGACCTCCCCAATCTCCCTGCGAATCGTTGGACTTCCATCTCTCGTCCTGCGACTCTAAAGAAACTTCGTTTCGAGTAGCATTGATTGATAGTAGGTTGCACACTCCAGTCACCTGCTCGTGAGTATTCTGACCCTAGTCGCAACCTTTAGCATTTGACGGTTGTGGTTTTTGTCTTTTTGTCGGCCTATCTTTTATAGCGCTATATTTTAGCCTCTTTGTCGGTTGTTGCGATATGTTTGGTCCATCTGTTTTGGGTGGTTTGACAGTCACCTTGGTCATCTTTTGGGATTAGTCTTATCTATTTTGATCTCTTAGAATTAGTCTTATCTATTTTGGGTCTTTTAGGGGTTAGTCTTATCTCTCTCGGGTTATTTGATGGGGATCCTTGTAATTTAAAGTTAGTGATATCTGTTAGGGTCGTTTGGCGCAGGACGTGAGGTGTGTTAGGTCTTTCAACGTTGGTTGTGATCGTTATGGATTTGTCTGATAATTAGTAGGATTCTCTTATTAGGAGTGTAATTCGACCGAATACAATACATAAAGTTTAAAGAAGATTCACAGTGATGAGTATGTTGAGCAAAAGACGTAGCCAACGCCAAGCAGGTGCTTAGTCAACTGACAATACAAGTCACGTCCGAGCTCCTCTCTTCTACAAATCTAAAGGCGAGTACACAATTTCTGTTGCTCGCTTAGCCTATGATTACTCTAGTAAACAGACTGGATCGACGGAACACGATGCGTGTAACGGCAGCTATATTGTTCGGCTAGGCAAGATATTGGAAAAGGAAGAGGAGGTATTGCGCAGGGGGATTATGATTTGTAATGGGGATTAGTATTTGTAATGGGGATTTCTATTATGTTCTTTCGGTTTCTGTTACGCAGAGGTATGAGTCATCATCGGACAAGGGTATTGGATATATGAAGGGGTATTGTCTCGTGTCAGTTCTTGTTTCCTTTCCTTTCCTTTTGTTCTCACGCAACCTTGTACCTTACCCTCGCAACACCAAAAACTTTCAATCAAACAATACTTTTGGCTCCCACTCCCGATAAAACTTTTACTCGAACACGATCCTGTATGTCAATAGACCGCGTAATCGATTGGTATCTTATCGCACATTTGTTCGTACGCGAAGTTATTCACGCTCTAGTTCCTGAGTTGTGATCCCTCACCCTCACTGCTTCAACCCTCGCTTAAGTCTCGCGACCACAGCGAAAACAACAACCAAACTGGCCTCACCAAACCCGCAAAACCCTCCCAACCCCCCAAACAACACGAGCAGGAAGAGGACTCTATCAGAAGTCTTTCTCAACCCAACCCGATCCGGAACAGCAGTGATGTCCGAACAAGCCTCCCTGAGCTCCTGCTTTGCAGGAGCACCCCCAGCAGGTACTCCGGCACCCCCCTGCTTCCCCGACACTCAATCAACTCAACAAACACAGTCCACCACGATAGAACAGACCCAACTCGGCAATGAACCATTCTGCATCTTCGCCGCACACACCCAATACAATGAATCATATGCACCAAAGTACGACTACATCGACACCAACATCGTTCCCCAAGAAACCCACGCCAGAACGGACCTCAACTACGTCTCTTGGGTGATCAGAAATGCCCTCACTGTAGCACTCGAACCCCTCAACCAAACAACCGAACAAACCAACAGGGATTTCAAACCTACAGACGAAATCCTATCCATCCAAAACGAATCCCTCAAACACAGTGTCAACACCCTTGCCAAACAAATGTTTGAAACGACGAAGAACCAGGACAGATCATCCGAAAAACTCCAACGCCTCCAACAACAATTCACCCACCTCTCCGTTACCAGGCCCAGCAACCAGACAGTCACTGAAGGGAAAGCTGCCGCAATCGCCGCTGTCGCTGCCACCACCACTATCGCCTCTACTACCACCGCAGCCGCCAATAACCCGAACCATGCCCAACAAGCAAAAGGAAAAGGCAAAAAAGCACCAACCCCATCAGCACCAAAATCTTATGCATCCATTGCAGCCGGAAACGCCAACCCCGAATACACAATGGTTACGAACAAGAGGAAACCCAAACCCAAAGCGGATCCCCTATTCTAACCAGAATTCACCAAAATCAACAGAGAGATCATCATTGAAAAAAATAAGGAATCACCTGTCACCCCCTCCGACATCAGGACAAGAATCAACTCCAAAATCGAAAACCCCGACTCCCAGCTCATAGCCGCCAGGAAAACCTCGAAAAACAACATCGTACTGGAACTCAAATTCGCCACACCCGCCTCGAAAGTCTTTGAATACAAACAAGAAATCGAAGCAGCCCTGAAAGAACTCAAGGTCCCCTTTGTTGATATCAGGGTTAACTCAAGATTGTCTAAATTCATCGTAAATGGCATACCAACAACAATCGGAGATGGCTATGAAGCAGGACAGGTCATGGCTTCAGAAATCAGAAGCAACTATGGGACCACATTCGAGATGGCACAAATCCCCAGATGGCTCAGTAGACCCGAGGCCAGAGTGGGGAAAACACACTCGTCAATGATAATCGCACTCCCAGGAAAATATACAAAAGACAACCTCGCACTAAGATACCTCACCTTATTCGACCGACAATCCAAAATCGACAAATACCTCCCAGCCAACCCAGAAACCCAATGCTCCAAATGCTTAGAATATGGCCACCGATATGAAAGATGCTCTCACCAAACCGGGAGATGTGGAAACTGCGCAGAGGACCACCAAACAAAGGAACACCCATGCTCCGAATGCTCAGGAGGCATCAGATGTATCCATACACCCATCTGATGCTACCACTGCAAGGCCCCCCACAAAGCCACAGATGCGAACTGCCCAGAACGAACCAATGTGCGCATCACAAACAAACTTGGACCAGACACAAACCCGAACCGGCTACCAGTACCAATAGTAATCACAGCAGAAGCCTCCACACAAGAAGACGCAGCCATGGATAACACCCAATGAGTTACAACAAAAGGAGCACAGCTATCGCACAGCAACTGAACTGCGCGAAAAATGAGCTCACAACAAAGTCAGTAGTGGAGGAAGGAGAACAGGACTACAATATACTTTTTCTTTTGTTACAAGAACCATGGAATAATAAGGACGGCTACCCATCGGAATCCCCCCTTTTCTACCTATTCACAGTTAGCGACAAGGGCACCAAAGCCGCCACATATATCAGAAGACACGCCGACCTAAAACCAAGACACCATTACACGCACAATAACTTAATCGTCTCTGTCACGGTGGAAATCCAAAGGCAAAAAACACAAATCCTCAACATATACTCACCAGGACGAAGCGGACCCTTCACAGAAATCTCTCGCCAAATAATTCTCATCCAAAACTACCTCGTCATGGGAGACTTCAACAGCCACCATCAACTCTGGTATGGATACAGATCCCATGGCTACACCAATACAATCAGAGCAGACAAATCCGGATCCAAAAAGCTAAAAAATGGATTGACCGACAAAGGCTATCTTTACTCAATGAACCGGGCGAATTTACACACTTCCCTAGGAACATCAACAGACCGACCATCATCGATCTGACACTAATCAAAGGTCCAATCCTGTACTATGACATCCGCTGGAACATCGACCTCCATGGAGCAGGTTCCGACCACGGGAAAACTATAATACAACTATGAATAGAAAAACCCCCCCACATAGCCAGAAGACTATGGCATCGAACGAACTGGAAAAAACTGGAAGAATATATCTCATGCCTCCACTTACCCCCCGAAGCATGGGAATGCCAGAACTACACGAAACATCAGTTGACTTCATACTTGAACACATAGATAAATTAATAGATGAAGTCACCCCATGGAGCGAAGAACACATCAAATCCAAGAAATGGTGGACCCCGGAACTAAAAAGGCTCAAAACAACCCTCAACACAGTGGAAAGGAAAGCCAGAAACACCCAAAATGACGAGGACAGAGAAACATTCAGGAAAACGAGCAGGAAATGGACATCACTGTGTAACAGGGGTGCCTTGAAAGGGCGCGACCGTGACTTCGATCAGGTAGATAGGCAGAAAGGAATTCGACAAGCTATCCTTTCGGCTCGTTCGATGGAAAGATAGAGTTTCATTTGTTTGATCGTTATTTGTAGTCTAGAAACTTAATAACTTTAAGGGGGCTCCTCGCTGGTAAAGACTCGCTGATCCCCCCGAAACCAAGCTGGGGCAACTGAGTTCCTTTATGGAAGTTCGGCGCCCCTTCCTTCATTACCTCTTTCCTTTTTTCACTGGCCGTCCGCCTTTCAAATAATCTGGGGGCACCACCTATTTTCTATCAGGGGGGAGGAGAAGAGTTGCTACCACACCGCGGACGAATTTTCGTCCGAGTCAAATCTCGCAATCCTTGCCAAGAAAGGGTCGGGATCCTAGGAACTAGAGGAAACAGCCGACCAGACAGCAATTGCTTATTCAGAGTATTTAGAATAGATTTGGGTGTTTTTAAAGCAAAGGTTTGCTTTGGTAGTTTGGGTCGCACTCTTACTCCCCCCAAAGATGCACCGGGCTGAAACAGGAGGGTTCCGGCGGTTCGACGCTCCGGGGGTTATTTTTGGGGGTCTAAAACGTGTTTATTTTGCAGTGTTTCCTCAACTCCGCAATGCGTTCATTCAACCACCCCAAATGGACCGGAGCATCGCCAGGATCCTTTCTGACGTGGTAAAGCATATTTTCCGGGCATCGGCTGCAAAGTTATTGCGCCTCAAAGGTTGAATGCCAAGGTAGGGTAATTTATGTTTGGGGTTACCCTTCCTTATTTGGTCTGCTCGTCCTGCTGCTCTAGTTTTGGTCCAGTCGTCTAGCTTGACTTGTAAGACTTCTTGCTCGCCAGGATCTCTACCCTCTATACCAATAGAGGTAGGGGCGCATCTGCCCTTCTCTTCACCCATCGATGAAGAACCAGCTGCGGTTAACCTAGGGCCGTATGGCTTGACTGGTAGAACAGGTATTTTTGTAACAGCCCTACTGTGGCCCTGTTACACTACTCCTCCCTCCGGTAGACTCGTCCCGAGTCTAACCTAGGGTTTTTGGTATGGTACGTTATGAGCATACAAGAAAATGTAGCTCTAATAATCATTCCATACAAACTCAATGTAACCGGGACAGCCTTTCCTCGTATCGCTAGAATCCGAGAGAAAGGATTTGGCCGTGCAAGATAGAAATCAGGAAATCGGATAGTTGGGCGGGAAGGATCCTGAGTACTTATACTCCAAAGGATTCCATTCCCTGCTCCTACTCCCTTACTAAGTTCTGGTGATCCCTTCTAGCGGAAGGGAAGCAATACCACCGCTACCCCGCTTCTCTCTAAGCGTTAGCGGGTGCTTCCGGTTCCGAAGGCAACCACCCTTAGTCAAAGCGTTTGTAACACCTGCAGTCTTGATTGTCGCACAACCGGGACCTGCATGAATGAGCTACCGCTCAGGCGTAAGCTTAATCATTGCTGTAGAGCTCTTCACTTATTGTAGACTTTCCCAGGCATAGTCCCTGCCACTACCGGCGGACTTATCATGCTCAGAGGATGTAGAGGATCGCCGAGCACTCAGAGCTTCACTCTGGCTGGCCTTCTAATCATTGGCGAGGCATAGACTCGTCAATCATTGCTCCCATGAATAGATCCTCTTCCTAGCGCTCAGAATGTAGTTACTCTGACAGCTGGTAGCTAACCACACTGCCGGTACTTGCATGTCACTGTGCAACTGGCTTCTATCAATAACTCTCAACATGTAACCGGGCCCTGTGTGTACTCATACACCAGACAGTTGAAATGGCTCCGTTACACTCTATTTTTTGCATCCATTTCTATTGACAAAGGAAACCTCAAGTGAAACGTGTGACCTAACAAGGGGAGACTCGTTTTCTCCACGCTTATCCCAGAACACTCCGTCGTCTCGGTTTCCCGCACTTTCCTGTATTACCATGCGTCCCATGATTTTCGGGGATACTTCGCATGGAACTCTCGGAGTGGCTCGTCTGCCATTCCTTACAACAATTTGTACGGTTCCCAAGAGTCTTCTGAGAGATAACCCTCCCAGGTAATCCGATATTGCACGAACTTCTTCCCACGACCAGCCTGCTGTCATTGGCTATCGGCTATTTTCTTGAGAACGTAACTGCCTTCCCCTTGAACCTCATCCGGAGGTGGAAGCAGTATAGCTCGTTGAGGGTCCAGCAGAGATATATGGAAGATATCATGAATGTTCCACTGAGTGGGTAGATTCAGCCTGTAGGACGCGACGCCAAGTTTCCCGACAACCTCAAAGGGACCCATTTTTTTTTTTTGGTGGTCTAGCTTATTTGAGGGTCACTTGGTTAAGATGTTGCATCGGTCCAGCATCACCTCGTCCCTAACCTTCAGTTCTGGAGCACTCATCTGTTTCTGATCATACCATTTTTTCTGCTGTGCTTGTGCCGCGCTGGACGCGTCGAAGTTGTCTAGTTTCCGTTTAAGTGAGGGCCAAGTGGAATCTGGTTGAAACCTATAGTTCGCGTAGAATGGCGATGCTTTGGTTGACTCTTGGGTGGCCGTGTTGTAGGCGTACTTGGCAAGCGGGAGTAACTCTGCCCAATCGTCCCGCTGACAGAAGCAATAGTTTTTTGAGATACTGTTCTAGCGTTTGGTTGACTCTCTCAGTTTGCCCGTCAGTTTGAGGACGATATGTTTCGAATCTAGAGTCCTGATCGGAGATAATCTCCTCAGGAAGTCCATGCAGTCGCCATATCTCCCGGAGGAAGATTTGAGCAAGTTCTTCGATGGTTGCTTTGGTGATAAAGTCCATTGAAATGGAACTCCAAGGAATAGAGAGGACCTCTAAAGGTTGCAACATCCCTTTCTTCTTGTGTGTTTGAGGCTTTAGCGCGTTGACATGTATCGCAACTCTGAACGTATTCTTCCACATCGTTGTCCATCTTTTGGCAAAGGACAGTGCCCGAAGGCGTTCTGCCGTTTTGAATTGTCCAAAGTGACCAGCAGTCTTCGAATCATGTAGGGCGCTCAGGATCTTGAGCTTCAGTTCCCGATGATTTGGAATGTACCACCTTTCCTTATAGAAGACGTGTCCGTCCTTTAAAGTCAGGTATCGGTTCACCAGATTCCCAGAGGTGTTCTCAATGGCTTTTTTCAAAGAAAGGTACTCTGGATCTAAGGCTGCTTGAGCCCAGATTTCATCCAGGAGCACCGGTGTGAGTTTGCAGATTTGGGCTGATCTTGCACATGCTGAGTTGATCATAACGATCGGGTGTTGGACAGAACCCATTATAAGTTGTCCTGGCTTAAACAAGAATTTCAGGGTCTTGATGAGCCTTACCCCCCTCTTTAAGGGCGTGGTCCCAACGCCGCGACAAGATGTCTGGTTTGGCGTTTTTAGTTTTCCAGGGCGGTATACAACTTTGAAGTCAAACTCCGCGAGGTTGGCCGCCCATCGAGCTTATCTCGGTTTCAGCGCCCCCCCCCCTTTTTTTTTTTGCTGGTTGGTGACGACCGTGACCGTATCTTTGTAGGAACGCAGAAGGTGACTCCGGGGGTGGTGTACCTCTATGGGATTCCGGGGACAACCCCTTGGCGAACCCAGGCTGGGGAAACCCAGAGGTGTAACGGAGGTAAAGCGAGCCCAACTCATGCCTAGGTTCGGAAATATGGGAACTGAGGATCTTATCATCCACTAACTGACCCTTGGCTGTGAGGGTAAGGGCCTTCCATTGGGCTGCCGCATCATCCCTAGAGATAGCTTCGCCAAAGGCTGCTCTGAGAGCATCCACAAAGGAATCCCAGCACTTCCATTTCTCATCTAACACCACAGACATCCCAGCTATCCGGTTGGCAGAAGCTTGGTCAATGGAGCTGTGGTAAGCCTCATACCAGTTGGCTGGGGCTTCTCCTTCCATCAGGTTACCAGCATATCGGATCCTAACCTCTTCGTAGGTAAAGAACTGGCTTTCAATGGAGAAGACATTCTCACATTGCCTGATGAAGGTCTCCACATTGTTTGCTTTGCCATTGAACTTGGCCTGAGGGTGTGCCTTTGGTTCTCGGGCCCTGGAGGCAGCGGAGGGGTGTGAGGGGGCCGGAGGTCTCATGAACTGTGTCATGGAGGCCAGGAGCTCTGTCTGCTGCTTCTCCAGCATCTTCCTGAGGTATCTCCGCCATCCTCTCCTATCTCCATACTCAGGCTCCGAATCTGAACTATCTGAGTCCCCTCCCGGGTTGGGATCGCCACCAACCGGGGGGACTATTCCATTTTGTCCACCATTACCCGCTGGTTCTGGGTTCTGGTTTTTTCTCCACCGGGGGTTTCCCTCCGGCTGGAGGTTTCCCTCCGGCTGGAGGTTTCTCCTGGGAGACTTCGCTCGTTGAAGCATGACACAATGGCACCTAACTCCTTGTCGTGAACGTCATAATTCCGTTCGGCTTGTGACATCATTTTGGAGTAAAAGACTCCTGGATACCACTTGTTGTCATCTCGGTGGAATTGGGACGGTATGCTAGATTTAGCGAAGTTGGAGGCATCGGTCTCAATCTTGGTAGCTAGCTCGGCATCAAAGTGGGCTAGTACGGGGGCGGATGGAAGGCCTCTTTCAGGACTTCGAACGCATGCTCCTATCCCTCAGACCAGGTAAACTCGGTGTCCTTGTCTCCTTCCACGGTTAGTGCCGGGTTCGGTTAAAGCCGGACCGAACTCCTGCTTCGGCTAACCACGCTGATTCTCGGAACTGGAATAGGAGTTCGCTTATAAAAGCGGGGTATCCGTCGAACTAAGGAGGGTAAGAATTCTTTTCCTTCTATTCATTCTACACTCCAGGGAGTTCGATCTTTCCACACCCAACACCAAATTTATCACCTCCTTTCAGCAATAATGTTTTTCTTTATTCTATTCCTCTCTTTGTTCATTGGGATCAATTCGTCTATTGTACAAGCGTTTTTATCTAACGCTAGTCGATCTCGGCGGGGGACAAGGCTTAGATCCTCAACTGGTGCGGTTGTTACTGATCTCCTGGAGCTGGATGGTGGTAACACCATCCACGCTCGGAGAGTTGCTCGTAAAGCCGTCCGATCACGGAGTGTGTTGAGGTAGGCATGATCCAGCGAGTTGTGTAACCTCTTCTTACTACCGCTAATGCTTCCACAGGCATGCTGTTCCTCGGAGTTTGGAGACCTCGACCTTCGATGGCCATTTCAACCAGGTCCCATTTCTGACTCGGGAGGATTACCGTCGTCCTTATCCCTTCTCCCAACCAGGGGACAGAAGTGTTGGTCAGGCTCGTGTCCGTGCGGCACTGATGGAGAAACGGGAACAGGTGCGGTGGATGCGGGATGAGATTGCGCGAGATGGAAGGGGAGCTGAGTGGATGCGGCAGCGAGTGGTCCAAGAAGAGGCAAGGGAGAGACAAAGACTGGCTCTCCAAGCATATTACGAGGCATGGTGGCGCCAGAAGAAAGCCAGTTATCCCCCTCTTCCGGACTCTTCCTGCCGTCATCGTGGACGAAGTAACGTTGACTTTGGTTGAGACTGGGGCCCAGATGGGGAATGGGGGCCGTTGGTCAATGGGACTATCAGGATTTTCTAGTAGCGATCCTGAATGTGGTCTCCTTTCCGAGCGAAGCTGGGCGCTATAACCCTTTGAGCGAATGTGGGCGCTATAACCCTTTGAGCGAATGTGGGCGCTATAACCCTCTGACGGATACAGTGGAGACCATAGTAAAGTGTTAGCCTCTCCCATGCCAGCCTGAGCTGAAAAAAAAAGCTAACTGCTCGGTTATTTCAGCCTTGAAAGTGGTCCTAGGTGTTCAGGTAGGTTTTTTTCTTTCTCGTGGGGTTCTTTAAGCGAGGAGCTTAAAGTTATACTGTAACGGGGGTGCCTTGAAAGGGCGCGACCGTGACTTCGATCAGGTAGATAGGCAGAAAGGAATTCGACAAGCTATCCTTTCGGCTCGTTCGATGGAAAGATAGAGTTTCATTTGTTTGATCGTTATTTGTAGTCTAGAAACTTAATAACTTTAAGGGGGCTCCTCGCTGGTAAAGACTCGCTGATCCCCCCGAAACCAAGCTGGGGCAACCGAGTTCCTTTATGGAAGTTCGGCGCCCCTTCCTTCATTACCTCTTTCCTTTTTTCACTGGCCGTCCGCCTTTCAAATAATCTGGGGGCACCACCTATTTTCTATCAGGGGGGAGGAGAAGAGTTGCTACCACACCGCGGACGAATTTTCGTCCGAGTCAAATCTCGCAATCCTTGCCAAGAAAGGGTCGGGATCCTAGGAACTAGAGGAAACAGCCGACCAGACAGCAATTGCTTATTCAGAGTATTTAGAATAGATTTGGGTGTTTTTAAAGCAAAGGTTTGCTTTGGTAGTTTGGGTCGCACTCTTACTCCCCCCAAAGATGCACCGGGCTGAAACAGGAGGGTTCCGGCGGTTCGACGCTCCGGGGGTTATTTTTGGGGGTCTAAAACGTGTTTATTTTGCAGTGTTTCCTCAACTCCGCAATGCGTTCATTCAACCACCCCAAATGGACCGGAGCATCGCCAGGATCCTTTCTGACGTGGTAAAGCATATTTTCCGGGCATCGGCTGCAAAGTTATTGCGCCTCAAAGGTTGAATGCCAAGGTAGGGTAATTTATGTTTGGGGTTACCCTTCCTTATTTGGTCTGCTCGTCCTGCTGCTCTAGTTTTGGTCCAGTCGTCTAGCTTGACTTGTAAGACTTCTTGCTCGCCAGGATCTCTACCCTCTATACCAATAGAGGTAGGGGCGCATCTGCCCTTCTCTTCACCCATCGATGAAGAACCAGCTGCGGTTAACCTAGGGCCGTATGGCTTGGCTGGTAGAACAGGTATTTTTGTAACAGCCCTACTGTGGCCCTGTTACACACTGATCCGCAAAGCCAAAGCAGAACAAGGAGAGAAAGAACTCACGGAGGCCAAAGGAAGTGCCATTTGGAAACTAGTCAATGAATGAAAAAGAAGGAATATTACAATCCCAACCATACAAAGTGAAGAAAGGTTTGCGGGGAAGTGCCAAGCTCTAAGAGCCGAACTCTTCCCCACAAATTGGACGTCTCCCAAGAACCCCCCACTCCAAATCAAACCCCCATCCTTTGACCTTACTGACAATTTCCAGGAAGTAACACCAGAAGAAAGCACATCCGCAATCAAATCATGCCCAACACACTCGGCCACTGGCCCCGATGGCATCCCATACCTATTTATCCAAGCGACGATCAAAGCAAACACCTAACTCCTCCAAGACATGTTCTCAGCCACGCTCCGCCATGGAGTACAACTAGACAGATGGAAAGTGGCAAGATGTGTACCAATCCCAAAGCCAGGAAAACCCGACTACTCATCGGCCAAAGCCTACCGACCAATCTCCTTATTGCAATGCTTCAGTAAAGTATTGGAGAAAATAGTGGCAACAAGACTATACACAGCTGGATCCATCCTGGAGACACTTATCAAAGACCAATTCGGAGGCAGACCAACAATCTCAGCGATCGATGCCCTACTCCGCACTCTCACACCTATCCAGCAGAACCTCCTAATCAAAAGAACTACAGGAACCACCCCAGACAGACCAGCCCTCTTTACAAACGAAATACAAGGAGCCTTCAACTGCGTCGACCACCTCCTACTCGCAGAAATCATGACCCAACAAAGAACTCAACACCACCTACATTGACGACGATGCACTCGTTCAGATTGCAAAAACACCCCTCTTCGCCACCAAAAGGCTAAACGAAAGAATGGCTGAAAGGGTAAAAAAGGCAACACCCCTCAACATCAAATATGAACCACAGAAGTCTGACCTTATCTTCTTCAAACCTACAACATCGAGCTCCCCCACACCAAGACACCCAGTCACAGTGGCAAATGAGGAAATCTACCCTAAAGACAGACTCAAATAGGTCGGAGTTTGGCTAGACTCAAACCTCTCCTTCTGACCACATATCAAAGAAACCATCGCCAAAGGCCTCCGCGTACTAGAGCAAATCAGGAACATAGCACACCTCCTCATAACAACAGTTAAATCCATACACCATCTTGTCGTCCAAGGCCTTCTCCCTACAATCCTATGGGGATCGGAAGCATGGTGGACAGGAGCAGACCACGCTCTCAGATCACTCCACCCACTCTATAACGAAGCAGCCAGGGTCATAACTGGCCTGCCACGTTGGACAAAAACCGAGAAGCTACTAAAAGAAGCAGCACTCCCCCCACTGGAACACCTCCTCACTCACAAAACATGAAGATACGGTACACAGATTCTTTGTTACCCGGCTGACCATCCCCTCAACGAAGAACTTATCCAACTTCTCCCCAGCAAAATAAAGAATACCAAAGGTACGGGACTCCACCGAGTCGCAACACTCATGCTTCCCTTCCAGGAACCAGGAAACCGCAGAGAAAGATGGATTCAGAACGATCTCATCACCAAACGCATGCTGCAGGAATGGAACTCCACCCGGATAACCAACTATCAGGAACCAAGAACCCTCAAAGTCAACCCCAAACGAGAAAAACTCCCAAGCTCCAAGGCAAAACTGATACACCGCATAAGATGTCAGGTCACCAGACCAGACAGACATGCAGTACATACATACCCCGAGCCCTGTCAGTGCGGATCAGAACAATCTTCCAAACGTACCATGATCTACTGCCCCCGATGGACACAACTACGAAGACCATTTATGGACAAAATCCCAGGACCGTCCACCTGGGAAAACTGGTTATTCACCAACCCCAACGTAGACCTGGTTCTACAATTTGCAGCAAAAACCAACCTACTCGACTGGTACGAAATGGACGAAGAGGATCCGGAGGAATGACGGACGGTTTCTTTCTCTCTTTCTTTCTTTTCTTTCCTTTTCGGTACCTCCTTTTTGACTGTTCGCGTTGATTCTTTTCTTTTCCTTTTTTTTCTTTTTTCGTATTTTTCTTATATCTGATGGCGGAGGAACCGGTGTGCGATAAGTCCTGTACTTCGAAGCAATATAAAAACCATAATCATAACCTGTATTTACTCCACGAATACTATGTTTGTTCTACGTCTCGTCATAGGGTTCAACTGGTTTGTCATACCACGTAGAGCCGTCTCATAGTCCATAGCCAAGAATACCTACTGCTACGCCTTCGCCTCGGTTGTATTCCTTGGCACTATAGTCCCTACGTGCATAGACCCCCGTTACAGGTATGCAGATAGGCAGAAGACAGCAGGTAGGCAGTCAAGCAGGTAGGTAAGCAGGTGGGATCCTCGAGATGTCAAATCTGACGTAATTTGCTAGCGAGTAAAGGGCTAGTGCCAGGATTTAAGCAGATTCGCAATAGTGGCTCACGTTTTGGTAGCTGGTGGGGCGTCAAGAGGCGGGATGTCATATATAGGACACCTACTAGGCATTAAAAGATGAGAGGTTATATTCCGGACACCTAATAGATGTTAAAAGACCATCTATCACATTTTGTATGCTTACTAGACACCAAAAGAAAACGTGTCACATTTTGGTGGCACCGGGATGAGGTTTTGTGAGCAATAGACAAGGTTTTGGGCGCAGAAAACGAGTTTGGACATCTGGACACATGGATTCATCCTGGTGAAACCCGTTTTTTGCTGATAACTCACTCTCCTTCTTGAGAATATATTTCTTGGGCTTTTAGAACTGCGAAGGAAAAATGGCTTATCAAGTATGTCAAGGGTGTTAAAAAGTCAGGAGGGATGTCAAAAATGATATGGGCATACTTCAAGTTCACCGCGGAATTGAACGGGACCTGTAGTGGGATTATGATGGGGGAAGGGGGGAGGACAAATGCAGATGCATATGTCAGGACTCTTGAGTTCTGTTTCCTGGATTTTTTGGCAGAGCCATGGGAGAAGGGTATCAGGCCAATTTTCATGCATGATAATGCTAGGATATACAACGTCAACCTTACTACTCAATGGTTGGAGGATCATGGGTTTGATATTCTTGAGGACTGGCCTACCTATTCACCTGATTTAAACCCTATTGAGCATGTTTGGGCACACTTCAAGAAGCTATACCATCAGCACTACCTCCATTTGGCATATGATACTAGATCACCTCAAGTAATTAAGCCCCTCATGGAGGAAGCTTTAATTCATTGCTGGGAACTTGAACTGTTACCTGATGATTTATTTGGTAGGCTGGTTGAGAGCATGCCTAGGAGAATAGGACAAGATATTAAATGTCAAATTGTTTTTATTTAGCTACTATTTAACAACTCTACAAAAAACCAGCTCTCAATAGGATCACCGTGGTGGAGCGGGAGGGTTCGAAACCCGTTGCTACGCCCGCCGTACGATCATTTACGGCATCGCGCTGACTCGATCACAGCCCCTGAGTTGGCTCGGTCACACACCCCTAATTTGGTCACTGATAGTTTTTCGAACCAAGGATAAATACCCACATAGCAACCCAATATTAAGTGGGCCCACATGTCCCTTGTTATGGGGGAGTAGCAACAATCGGTGACTGGACAAACCGCCATGTTGAAACTTGGCAAATCTCTCGACGTATGTAGGCATACATTCGGCCGGTCCTGGCGCCGGAGCTAAACCCTGGAACTTGGTTCCTGTGTTATTGTCGATTATCAAAGGGACGCAGAATGGTCTCTGTGAATTGATATCAGAAATATAGGCAACTTGGTGTAACAAAATCACGCGCAATGTTCACCTTCCTCCGCACTTAGCCTCTTTCTTTCTACGCATTGCATCGTGGTCCTCCACAGTACACTTTACCACCTTGCTCTGTGAATAGATGCCCTTCAACACGTTCTCTGTAGCTGCTGCTACAACCCCAACTGTGATAGCGACAGCGCTTGCACACGTTTGTGTCCCCTTAACACTTACGCTTACAGCCACAGACTGACTTTGAACGACCAGTACCTGGATCGCAACTCCCTCAAGGGCACACCGAGAAGCAGTCTCTCATACCATGAAGGTGTTGAGCTTATCAAAAAATTTATGGAATATGCCTCGAACCACACTGTGGAACAGTTCCAAGCCTTCACAAGTCAATATGTCCCGCACCCTATTTCGGTGCATGTCGAGATTACAACAATCCCATTAGAATGCCTAGACAAATCAGCGCAGCATGTCATTGATCAGCTCGGGCCCGACGGCGTGGAAAAGGTCGGTGGTAAAGCGTGGTGGAGGTGGAGGCCTAAAGAGCTGAGCGCGGAGTGGATCGAGATGCGCAAAGATTACTGGCACCGAACGCGACACCCGGAAAGACCTCCAAGAACGATGTTATACGTACATGGCGGTTAGTGCAATGTTTCATGTGGTCGGACTCGTTACAATGCTCAAGTACTGACAGTATGCAGGTGCCTACTTTTTTGGTAGCGTGGATGAACACAGGTACCAGCTCCAGCGGCATGCAAGGAAGCTTCAGGCACGAGTTTTTGCGCGTAAGTAATACATATCCGAACTAGCTGCCGCAGATACTAATATCGCGGGGTAACAAGCGCGTTATAGATTGGCACCCCAATTTCCATTCCCCTGTGGTACGTTTTACAGACGCCAAAAAAAACCAGCTCTCGAGCTCTGCTGGGTCCTTTAACGCCTCCCTTTAGCTAATTCACAACTCCAACAGGACTTTACGACGTACTAGCATGTTATTTGTATCTAATTAGCCAGCAGCCCCCAGGAACGATAGTACTGGCGGGGGATTCGGCTGGTGGAGGAATGATTCTATCAATGATGATAATCCTAAGAGATCAGGGCGTTCCTTTACCTGCGGGTGCTGTTTTGATAAGCCCCTGGGTGGATCTATGTCATAGCTTCCCAAGCCTTGTTCAGGGTATGTTTCGAATTTCGGCTACCGAGTGACCCTCCATGATGCACCTCCGCGAATCATAGTCTTTCTCAAGAGGTTTTAGTTCAGTTCTAACCAATGATGTGTCATTATAGAGAATAAACATGACTTTATCCCACCACACGGCTTTCTCCAAAAACCTTCTCTAGCTTGGCCCCCTCCAACTATGGATGATATCGAGGCGGCCAAGTTGGGCATAACTTTGAGTAATCCTACAAGTCCACCTGTGGGCTTTGAAATGGTATCGGAGCAAATAGTGGATCCAAAAGTTCCAGTTAAGCCATCACGCCGCAACACATCTATCGCTATTGACGGTAAAACCATAATCTTGAAAGACCAAATCCAGATGTATACCACCAATGATCTCATGAGCCACCCTCTAGTATCCCCCATTCTACAGGGCAGTCTAGGGGGCCTGCCGCCGCTCTTGGTCTTGACAGGCGGAGGCGAGGTATTGCGAGATGAGCAGATCTATTTGGCACACAAGGCGGCCAATCCCGCAACATACCCAACCTGGGAGGGACATCTAGCAGACGACCAGACCGGTAGGCAAAAGGCCAGTGTCGATAAATGGCCCCCTACCAAAGTCTGGCTTCAAATATACGACGATTGCTGCCACGTGACACCCACATTGAGCTTCACTAGGCCTGCAAAGTTTATGTATCGTGCCATCGCGCACTTTGGCGCATGGGCACTGACCAACGCCACACACACCAAGATTGAGGTAGTTGAAGACGACGACATCTCTATAATCTCCTCCAGCGACTCGGCCAACTTTGACGAGAGCGAAGATGACAACAGCACGACCGAGCCCACTGGCCACAAGCTGCAGCAGCGGGGCACCATCCGCGATGCCGACTCGACAAATGTTCCTCCCTTTGAAAAAAACATGATCCGGCAGCAAATTGACCGCCACGGCCGCATCTTTGACTTGCCGCCCCCCAGCGAGTTTCTAGCACTACAGATGAAGCCCGAGGAGATCGGGGTCATCAAGGAGACGCCTGTGCGCCGGTGGATGGCCGCGAAGGAGAAGTGGGATACAAAGTTCGCCGCCGCAAAGAAAGAGGTTCAACGCCGGAGGGCCAAGGAGCTCGCCAGCGAGTTTGTGGGGACTGGGGAGGGCGAGAGGCCACCGCCGAGTGCTGCGGCGGGGAGGATAAGGAAGGATGATGTACTAGTTGAGTCGGAGAAGAAGAAGCCGAGCTTGGGACTGAAGTGGTGGAGTTCTATGGGATATAGCCATGATGAGAAGACTGTGAGTTTCTTCACCTCTGAACCTCTGTAGTGCCGGCCAGGTTATTGACTCCAATTTCCAATATAGATGGCTCGAGAGAAGAAGGCGATGGGCGGGCAGAATGACAGTAATACTGAGATGACGAAGGATTCGGGGGAGGCGGTGGTCTCGGAGACGTAATTGGCTGTAGACTGGTCGTGTTTTATATCCTCTGGTTGATTTTAAGTAATTTTAGGGGGTTCTAAATAGAGGACGGGTCGTGATTGGTTTAGTTCGATATATAGGAAATCCAATCGAATACATCTCCTTAATAAAGATAATGAGTGATAACTGCAGATTCTGCTGGGGATTCTGCTAAACGCCAAGGATACGCGGCCATCGAGTGAGATTCCGTGATCTTAGCTCCCTGACTCCAGGCGACGGGCCCGCAGTACAGGTGAATCTCTATCTTCTCTAGGCCGGTGTCATGTACGGCTGTCGTGCTGCTGGCTCTGCAGGCTGGGCCGGGACACCCAGTACGCACGAATGCTCAGCCGTGACCAGGTGATTAAGCGTTAACGTTACACGTCTCTAATTCCAAAAGGCTCCCTGGTAAGAACTACATGTATGTAGCTACAGTCCCACGCTCTGGCTCTGCCATGCCTCTCTCGATGCTTCCTCACACGTAACGAAGGACCCAGACTCTTTATCAAGATTGCTATTCTATTTTATACATACTCTTCTAGGCTAATATGCCGAAGCTTTACGTTTAAAGATGGCGCTTGGATAAGGTTGCGTTGGCTCAGCTTGTAGTGCCAGGGCTTGGGGGCATGAAACTTTATCTGCATGGTGTAGTTCCACTGACATGTCGTGGGGGGTACATGCCCACCGGGGGGGGGGGGGGTTACAAGGTGCGGTTGGGACTATACTAGCACCGCTACTTTCGATTTTCCCGTATAAAGGATCAATCTCCGGTCCACTCTGGTTGGGGTGGTGAGAATAATCGATATCGATATATCCTACATTACGGGCCACGTTACATGGACGGTCGAACTGCGCCGACCATTCCAAAGGCCCCGCTGCTGCGAGGAAAATCATTTTTCCAATCCGATTCCCTGCCCAATCATCTGGAGATAGGGTGCAGGAAGTATAGGTAAAACCCCCATCCTGTACGTCCCTGATGAACGGAAGCAGAGAGTATATCGTTGGGCCCGGGCAGAACGATCAGGATGTACGGCGTCAATGTGACTGATCCCTGGCCACTGGGTACATACACACATGTATTCGCATTGAGTCGAAATTGGAGAAGCTCTCCTATCGTGCTTGGATTCACCGTCATATAACCCCCGACTCGTAGCGGTCCGGAGAAGCGGTGATGCCAATCAATATCGCCACTATCATTCTGTTGTCCCTACAGGCTGCAGCCAATCAGACACCAGCGGTTCAAGGGTCAATGATCTGCCCCCCAGGAAGCATGCGACTGGCAGGCCAATCGATAAGACCTGTCAACGCGCACGGTACCGATACACCGATCCATGATCCATCTGCATCCACGATAACTTAAAAGCCACCGCAGTTCTTCTCCGGAGGATGTTATTTTGGCAGACCTGAAGCACCCGGGACAGCTTGTTCTGCTGCTCCGTGGAATTCTCTTCCGCGGGAGTGTGTTGCGGGTCTCGCCAGTTGGGATGAAACCCTGGCCTGCAACCCTGCCCGGGCACCAACAACACCGGTGGGCCCTGCATCGCAACTCTCATACACCCCAGAGCCGCAGGATGTCGCAATATCGCAAATTTTTAACACCCCCCACCCTCGATGTCGCGATGTGCCCGCCATCCCGCACCTCCCACTCTACCATTCCCCGATAAGCCAATTGCTCCAGGAAAAAACCCTCAACCATTCTATTACTCTCCTAGTCTCCCGGAGTACACTATCATTAATTATTAAAAACTACGAATAACTTATATTTATAAACCCCACCGCTGCTGGACGGAATGTCGTGTAAAAAGACCGCCGCATCCCGCAACTGCACATCCTCAGAACCCTCTCCAAGCACTACAGAGCCCACAATGCCTGGTCTTATTGCCTCGCCCGGCCTACTGGCTTCCTACGACTGCACACAGCAGACCCACCTTGTCATCGGCTCAAACCCTCTCGCCGGCGCCCGCTGCACAAAATCTCTCGAGGTCGGCGCAAAGGTCAAGCTCATTGCGCCCGAGTCAGACGATCTTCACTACGGCCTAAAACAACGCATTGACGCCGGTGAAATTGAATGGATACGGCGCGAGTTCACCACTGAGGACTTGACTACTCTGGGTCGTGAGGAGGTTGACAATGTTGTCGACCTCGTCTTTGTGACTCTTCCCTTGTCCTGTGCTCAATGTAAGTAGAATCCGTAAATCGATCATTGATATCTCAAATTCACTCACAACCAAAAAAAAAAAGGCGCCTATATCTCACACCTCTGCCGCCGTCTGCGGATTCCCGTCAACGTCGCCGATGCCCCGCACCTGTGTAGCTTTACCCTTCTTTCTACATTCACCGACGGGCCTCTCCAGGTCGGTGTCACCACCTCCGGAAACGGATGCAAGCTCGCAAGCCGCATCCGACGTGAACTCGCCTCTTCCCTCCCCTCCGGCATCGGCGGTGCCTGCCACAAGATCGGTGCTCTCCGCCGCCGCCTCTGGGAGGAGGAAAACGCCTTCGACACCCCACTATACGACGAGGAGGACCACGCGGACCAGAAGAGCACTTTTAATACGCTCATCTTGCCCGAGGACGCCGAGGCCGCAAAGACCCGCCGCATCAGATGGCTATCACAAATCTGCGAATATTGGCCCTTGGAAAAGCTGTGCGGACTAGCCGACAGCGACATTGAGTCCGTTCTCCAAGCCTATACCACCTCCGCCGCGCACGACGATAGCACCCTCACCCCCGACCTCGACCTCCTTCCCCGCCGCGGCCGCATCCAACTCGTTGGCGCCGGCCCCGGGCACCCGGACCTCCTCACCACCGCCTCCCTCAAAGCCATCCAATCCGCCGACCTCATCCTCGCCGACAAGCTCGTCCCCGCCCCCGTCCTCGCCCTCGTCCCCCGCCGTGCAACGCTTCACATCGCCCGCAAGTTCCCTGGAAACGCCGACAAAGCCCAAGAAGAACTCCTCACCCTCGGCCTCACCAGCCTACAAAAGGGTCTCAACGTCGTCCGTCTCAAGCAGGGCGACCCCTACATCTACGGCCGCGGCGGCGAGGAATACGACTTCTTCTCGACCCACGGCTTCACGCCCCTTGTCCTTCCGGGCATCACCAGCGCCCTCAGCGCGCCGCTGTTCGCCGCGCTGCCGGCAACCCACCGCGGCGTCGCCGACCAGGTCCTCATATGTACGGGCACTGGAAGGAAGGGCGCTGCCCCGGACCCGCCAGAGTATGTGGCGTCGCGCACGGTCGTGTTCTTGATGGCGCTGCACCGCTTGGACGCGCTGGTCAAGGAGCTGGAGGGGAAGGGGTGGCCGTTGACGGTGCCGTGTGCGGTTGTGGAGCGCGCGAGCTGCCCGGATCAGAGGGTTGTGCGGACGACGTTGGAGAATGTTGTTGCCGCGGTGGAGGAGGAGGGGTCGCGACCGCCGGGGTTGCTGGTGGTGGGGTGGGCGTGTGAGGTTTTGGTGAAGGTGCAGCAGGGGAAGTGGGTGGTTGAGGAGGGGTTTAAGGGGATTTAATATGCTCGGTCCTGCTCTTCCTTCTGTTCGGTTTTTTTGTGATTGGGTTTTGGTTATTTGGTTATTTCTTTTATTGGCTTCTCCTTATTTCTTTTATTTCTGCTTGTTTATTTTTTGGTTTATACTAGGGCCAGCAATTGTACCTACTTTTGGGGGTTTTTCTGTAATTATCATTGACATCGCATATCGATGTTGCTCTTCTATATAGCTGGTTCTTATTGGCTGGATTGTGTCCGCGGACATGCTCTTTTTGTGGAAATTACTTTAAACAATACTTAAATGAACAAGAGGGAAGAGAGAAAAGAGCCGTTAAACATGCTAGACCCATCGATCTCCAAACTCTTCCCCCCCAAAAAATAACAAAATATGACGAATCCCGTGAAAATAATAAACCCCACACCTGTTGAACCAAGCTGCAAGAAATAAAAGGTAGAGGGGTAACTACAACTAAATAGAAAGAATCCCTTAACAGAAAGCAAAACAAAAGAGTCCGAAAAATATACACTCTCAAAGCTCCCTACCCAAACCCTTTTATCTTTTCAGCCCTTAAAACAGGATAACCATACCAAACACCGATCGTGATATATATATACACGCCCTTCAATTTTTAGTCCCATCATTAATCGCCGTCCTACTCTAATTTTTTCATCACCGGAATCCGTGAAGTGTGTTGTTATGAACCCAAAGAACATTGAAACTTGTATTCTCCGGGTCGATCAATCATAAGTCCAGTCGAGAGAATATACATTTCCCTTTTAACCGTTCGGTATTTACTGGCCGTTGATTGCGCCATTAAAACACTCGAGGAGCTATATAGGTGGTTACATGTTAGTTACCAGCCTGATGGGGGGAAATCCGCGCGAGTATCATCCCACCTTTTCGTTTGCAATCCCCTGCCCGACCAAGTATCTCCCTAGGCGCTCAACAACCTCCATCTGATCTTCCGGTGACAAGCTTGTGATCGCAGTCTCCAAGATTCCACCAACAGTTGCGCGAACGTGGACGGCGATAAACGAGTGGTAATACATATATGCGAAGAATCCCATAATAAACTGGCAGTCCATGCGATCTGCAAAAAGAAAGATAAATCAGCCATTGCGCAAATGATAAAAGAGCATCCTAAAATCAATATTAGGTTTTCTACCTGTAATTCCTCCGTGGCCAGGAACCAAATCTCCAAAGTCTTTGATCTTGAATGTCCTTTTCAAGCCACTGGCAAAGAAACCTCCAAAGGGCGCAATGAGCGATGCAAATGTGGCCATCGCCAGAATGTGGAATTGCATGGGCTCGATGAGCAAGATCTTCCCAAAGACGGGTTGCATCCAGAATGGTAGCTCGTATTCTTGCTTGAGGAAAACCGGGTTGGGGGTACATTCAAGACCGGTGAACGCGTTTGAGCCAAGATCCTGGAGAATGATATAATATGATCAGCACTAAGCTCCGGATTATAACGGTAGTTCAAATAAGCGCCAGGAAAATAGGGAAGATATGTCAGAAACACCTAGACTCTGCAATATGTCGTAAGACATTCAGAAGTCTAACATCTATAAAAAAAAATTGTGGTATATCATCATTAAAATGTGACGAGCCGGGAATAATCATGGTTCACGTCCAAAAAGAATGCTGTTTTTTTTTCAAATACGGATAACTGAGATAGAAGCATATATTTCTTACCTTAACGGGGCAAACAAAGTACTTGTAGCGCATCAACTGGTTTGTCATAAACAACCCAAGGATTACAGTACAGATCCATGCTCCCAAAAACCCTTCAACTGTCTTTTTGGGGGATATCTTAATGAGCTGGGTTCGTCCAAAGGTAATACCGCAGATATAGGCGAAAATGTCATTCGTAACGACAAGAGATACCGGCAGGAAAAACCAAATCATTCCTTCGAAAACATTGTTCATGATGAAGTGCGACTGGACGACAACAAGGTAGAGAACCATGTGTGTCCATGCAAACTGCGTGAATTGGAACTTGTAATGCCCTTTCTTGAGCGAAGCAACAAAGAATACAAAGCCTGAATAAATATTAATAAAACACATCGGTTGGGTGATGGAGTCCTGCTGTGATCATACCCATCATGTAAAGAACAAAACTAATAAAGCGGTGATGTGTCGCAAGTGGCAGTAAGAATGCATCAACCAAGACGATATGCTTGAAGTAATAGATCACACTTTCACCGTACAAAAAGTACATGGTGGCGGCAAGAAAATACCAATTCAAGCTTTTTGTGAACTGCAACTTCTTTTCCCGAGATGGCACATTTGCGATAGCGATTACCTCTTTGAAGGTTATCACCTGCACAGCACTGACCAGTCCCACGATGTATATGTGGCCCGCCGCCATCGCCCAGAAAAAGGTTCCTATCATCACCAGCGTCCATATTGTGCGGGTAATGAAAGTCTGCTTTTTCTTTTCATATTCTGATAGTGGAGTGGACTCTTCCTAGAAAGTAGTTTTCAGGTGTCAACGGTTCTGAACTCTTTAAAGACCATCATCGCCTGATGTATCCATGCTTTGACGTCGAAAAATTAATTACCTTCAGTACAGGCGATCTACTTCCAGTACTAGAGTCTATGCCATCCACAGATATTCCGTTCCTTAAAGGACTTAAAGGGGCGTTATCATCACCAGAAAGGCTGTCTCTGCGACCAATGTCGCTAGATGTGCTCAGATTCGAGCGATGTGCAAACTTTACGTTTCTTCGGGGTTTTGCCATTTCCACTCAGATTGTGGAGAGAGAAGGGCAAGAGGTAAAAAAAAGAAAGAAAATAGAAGTTTGATGTAAGCTTATCCAAAGAAGCAAGAGTAAAGAGCTGATTTCCTGTTATCTTGATGTTTAAGTGAAGTAAGTAAATCTAGCGAAAGGGGCGGATGATGACGACGAGGGCAGCCAGCGGAGGCTGAGCGGATGACGGGTAGGTAGGTACTCCAAAGGTTGGTTGTGGTGAAGAAGCAGAGATGGGTGCTGAAACTGGGTTACCAACCAAGCAGAAAAAATACTGATGACAGATGTTCAAATACCACGTCTACTTTTCTTTTTCCTAGCTTTTCGTGTTCCATTCCCTTTCCTGATTTTTTCTGTTACCACATGTACATATGGCTTGGCTACATCCCGCTGGAGAAGATCGTCGTAGGACAAATGGAGGCCTCTTCTGACTCTGATAAACTGTCGCGTCGGGTAAGGTTTTGTACCCGGAAGAGCAAAGTCCGTAAACTTCATCGGTGACGCGGAGCTACGGATTCCGTGATCTAATTCAACAGTTTTTTGTTGGTGAAGGCGGGGGAGGTTACGGGTGGCCTAAGACATGCTCTAGGATACCGTATGCTATGTACCTACAGCCTACCAGCAGTTGATCATACTCTTACTTAGCGATGTGCCGAGGCATTTGTCGTACAGACTACAAGTGTCGTCGCCTTGGCGACTAGACAGCTCTATACCAAATCCTAGTCCCGATTTTAGCTATTTACTAAACCATTGGTGGGTTAAGTACTTGATGAGGACTATGAAACAACCCTTATCATCCAACGCACTCGAACTGTAAACATCGGGATAAAATTATTGGGCGTTTTTTTTTTTTTGACGAGACAGAAATAACATCGAGTGACCACCTGTGATCCAGGTCCGTCCAAGAGAAGTTTATTTAATTACTCTTGCGGATCACTAAGACATAAGAATACTTCTCTAATGATGCTCATGATTTGTTCTTTTCGGCGAATATTCTATGGCTTTCAACTCTCCTAAATCTCAAACATTACTGATCTTGTCTGCTCTTCCCTCCAACATCTGGGAACCCATAATCCGCCGCACTTTCGCCTAATCCCCCTTCACCTCTCCCACCTTCCACTGTGGGACTTTTTAGCCTCGCGCTTTCAAACATAAAACTACGGTCAAATTCTTCGACAGGGCTCCTTAATTCGACCAGCTCCAAAGCTTCTTTCAACGTCTTCCCAGAATTGTCAAGAGCTGTCAAAAACCTAGCAAGCTCTTTACATAGATCCCAATCACCCTCGGAGACAGCTCTCGCTAGTAGCCGCACCATATCTTGTGATGAGCTAGAGAGCTGCTCAAGCGTGTGCAAAACAAGAAGATAGCCACCCGCGGTTTTGAGCAGCCCTCGCGCTAATGACTCTTCAAAAAGAACCTGAGGCGAACCCACGACCGCGAATAAGTGGCTCCATGATGCGACTTCTGTTTTTCGTGTGCAACCAACAATCACATCCAGATAGTGGGGAAAGTGCGTAAGAAACTGTATTACACCCGGAAGGACGGCATCTATACCAGTTTTAGATTTGAGCTACTTAGGGTTGAATAGAAAGAGTATTACCCTCAGGTTCTGGAGCATTGTCCGCTTCGTCATCCAACACATCATGGAGTAGTATCTCTAGCGCGTGCCCAAAATAAGTGAGCTTCTCATAACCAACTGCTAGCTCTACTGCAGCGTCTGGTCGGTGATTTGCTAAATGATCCCTTAAGAGATGGTTTATG
This sequence comes from Morchella importuna, assembly GCF_003444635.1. NCBI lineage: Eukaryota > Fungi > Ascomycota > Pezizomycetes > Pezizales > Morchellaceae > Morchella > Morchella importuna. Next base: position 767,533 of record NW_025763417.1, on the reverse strand, counting down.
AAAAGATGGGTCTGTTCGACTAAGTTTAGAAGTGCAGCAGATATTTAAGGGAATGGAATAATTGCCAACATACCCGTGTAGCAAATTTGAAGTAGGAGAAGTTAACATCCTTCCGCTGTACTAACTCAGATTCAATACCAAGTATTATACCCTTCCCCAAGAGTGTAGACATTGGGTAGAAGTCAACACCAATCCGTACTGGTAGAGGGATTTCCTTCCCGCCGTCACCATGGGGGGCATCAAGTATATCCTGGACATTACTCCAAACCTAAGATCATTTCGTCATCAGTCCCAGGATCTACCTTGCGAGTATGGGAGTTGGAAGTACCCGCATATCCGTCCCGTCAAACAACCACAGTGAATCTGACAATCCATCCCCCACTCTGCTTCCATTCGGTGAGTGCAAATCTGTCGGCCCTTTCCCAGGATCTGATCCACTCGGTAAGAAATGATGTTGCAAAGGATGTTCCCTCATCAATGCATAATACTCAACGTTCTGTTTCAACGTTCGCATATCATACTTTGCGTCACCATCTTCAGTCAATGTAGGCTGGAGCATCACCAGTTTACCGTCGACTAGAAAAACAACTGTTGCAACTGCTACGTCCTGAGATGGATCGCCGCTACGCGTTTGTTCCTCTGGCAAAATCCAGCTGATCGCTCGAACCCGCGCAGGAGAACGAACTATACCATGAAAGTATATTTGACCAACCTTTGTTATCTTGACACTATCTTTCGTTACCTGGACTATGAAATGATAAAGAATATTCTCGTGAGTATAAACTAAGAGCGAGTCTTCACCGGCTTGGGATATTGAGACCACAGCCGATGGTAGGCTCTCGACATGCAGCAACAATGTATTGTCCAATTGCAATTCCCGAGAATATAATCGTATCTAGGTAGTTCAGATATCTTAGTATTGAATCCGGGGAGGATAGTATTCATTGAACCCCTAGGAAGACTTACCTCATATGAATCATCACTTTCAACTGCAGCTATCAGGATGTGATGATACCAGCACATACCACCCCTAACCGCAAATTCTTGCTCCATTTGCTCATTGACAAATGTCTTCCACCTTCCACTATTGACGGAATAATGCGCCAGACCCCTTCTGCCCGCAATCGCAACATATCTTCCATCAGGTGATATAACTACACTCCTTACTGGCCAGTTATCAACCAGATAAACGGTTGGCATCTGGACATGATGCCATAGAACACTGGTCTCCTGGGAGATTGCTGTAATATCAGACTGGTCATAGCCGCGATATATGAGGATCTTCTCATTAGTTTGTAGGACTGCGCGCGAGATGTTCGCCGAGCTGAAGCAACCAGTGACTGCAGACCTGGCGAACTCTAGAACCCACAGTCGTTCGTCACCACCTTCTTTCACTAGAAGGATCTCTCCCCCGCCAGGAACCCAGCATGCATCTCGAATGCCAACTAGATATCCCTCACCCGGGTTTTTTTCTATTATCCTACCATCTGTAGAGAACGAATTCCCTCCTGGCTTTCCATACACACTCCATGTAGCCCAGCCTTTTTCGTATCCTGAAAAAAGACAGTAGCCATCGGGTGACCAGGATATTACTGTTGCCTTTCCTGTGGAGTATGGTGAAGAGGGAGAAGGGATGATATGCGACAATGGGATACCACCATTATAGTCTTTCACAGTATAGACATAGATAGAACCTCTGACAAGGTCAATTTGAATTTTTGGTCTTGAATAGAAAGGGTAGTTATTTACATACCCAGAGCACGACACACCAATCAATGAAAACCTGGCGTTTATGGAAACCCTTTCTGCCTTCTCCACAGCAGATTTAGGTGTGTGAAAGCAATGGCCTTTGAACATACGAGGCGATGATTCAATTTCCTAGGTGATCTTAGTATAAATGTACTAGGTGCACCCAACCTTGACACAAATATCAATGTACAAACCTTCTGGACTGCATAAGCTCGGCCGTCGTTTGTGATCCATGTTGACAAGCTCATAGGTTTATCATGAATCATATCAGTAATTATAGCTATTGATATCATCCAGATATTAGTATACCAGTGATTTATTAGAATAAATCTCTGTAATCTCGCACGTACCAGACCAGCAAACTACTAACCTTTCTTTTGCACCCAAAGCATTCGGCTCAGTAATTCGGTTGTCGTCTGATTCCCTTTCGCGTCTGGAGTCCACCTGATGCACTGAATTGCAGAAGGTTTCACTGTGGCTACCATCAATTCTTCATCGAGAGCCAGTACTCTATCACTTCCATTAGAGCCCAGCTTCTTCCTATCATTAGACCAAACTTAGAGGCCATACTTGCTAATTCCCGCATCAACCTTGATAACCATCCTAAATCTCATTGAGTACTCTTTAACTCCTCCAGCTTCCCCTACACCCAACATCAAACCTCCCGCCCCAATGGCTGCTTTCCCGCCAGCTCCGCTGGCATGCATTGCGTTCTGTCGTGCATAATGGTGATTATTTACAAACGCCGGTTTGTATACTCTGGCGTCTCGAGTTGGGTCGTTAACAAGTGAATATGTTATTAGATATCCGAGTGATGTTTGAACCACAAATATCATAGAATCAGGTCGAATCAGAACATCTGTATTTACGCCATACGTGTTCAACGACGACTGAGAACGACGAACATGAGCAACTACTGCTGTCGGCTAAGGTAGAAATCTATATCAGCACTCCTATATCCCTCTTCCGTCACTCGATGCTTGTGGTACGAGAATCGGATAGGCTTACTCACCTTCATCTGCCAGATGGTGAGCTCTGAAGCGGTGATGGTCGCGAACAAAAACCCATTTCTCGCTACTTTCAGTGCAATGATGTCCCCCCGCCCTGGTTCGCCATCTTTTCCCAGGCCTGAAATACTGCTTGTAGTAGAATCTGCCCTGTCCGCCCTGTCCGCCCTGTTCTTTTTGGGGACATCTAGCATATCCTGATCCACTACCTCTTTCTCCCCTACCTTCTGGCCGTCCTGGCCTAGAGCGTCATCATCTTCTTCCTCGGGTAGTTCTTTGACCTCCTCAAAACCTTCATCATCTTCGCCGTCGCCGTTGCCCGAGCCAGAAGACGCAGAGAGACTATTCCGTACAAGCTCGGCTGACCCGTCATCAGAATCATAAACCGGTGGAGATATAACTGCTGGAAGTTTAGCAGCATATATTCGGGGTGTGCCAACTGGCCAGTACATTGTTTCCCCCGCCTGTGCGTTCTCGCTTTGTATGGGCTGAAGTAGTGGAGTTCTTGAACGCGATTACGAATGTAACACTCAATGGGCGTCACGGTGTCAACAACGGTGCAAGTAGATATATATCCGGGTGTGAGTACCGAAGCTGGCGCCTGCACGAGTTCTCTAAGTATAGATTAAGCTTAAATAATACATGAGATGCAGGCCGGAGTGACGGTATTGCACCATCGATTATGTCGAGCTTTGATCACAGCAAGTTCTGACCCCGGAATAGCTCTGGCAGTTCATTCAATTCGGTGCAAGCATTGAGGTTGAGGCTCCGAGCCCAATACCTGGTTCCTTATTATACGCTGGGGCTGCAGTCTGATGGACAATATGCACACGTGATCTTGAATTACAGCGATTCACAACGAATTACAATTTATAAACCGCTTTGCTTGTTGTAGGACAAAAAGTTCATTGCTCGCGCAATTTGTGACAAATAGATGTAGTTAAGATCCCGATTTATTAAGAACCAGAACGCCAACCCGTAGGAAACAGTCATGAACTCCATTGATCTAGAATTTACATTGCCCTTTCCCATTTGAAGAACTTTTGCGATCCTCCCAGTTTTTTTATTTGTTAAAAAGATATTGCCAATCCTTTGTTTCCCCCAACACCCGGTTTATCGAGTTTAGTAGAAGCTAGAACAATCCAGATCAGCACGGAACTACTAGGTAATAATTAAGAGAGGCCGCTCACAATCCAATGATCTTTCCGGCAACGTGCTTACGCCTGGCCTCCTCGTGGTCCATGATACCGGCAGAGGTGGTCAAGACAATGTATCCGAATTGACGGGAAGGCAAGAGCCTCACAACCCACTTCTCGAAATCGGTGATCTTGACCGGGTAGCGGGGAGAAATGCATCCAGTCTTGTTGATACGTCCGTTGAGCTGGATGACGATCTTTCCGGAGCGGTGGTCATCGACCTCCTCAAACTCGCCGATGTATCCTATCAATGAATTCATTAGCATATTGCGTTGAATTAAACGTTTCATGGTCTATAAGATGAAGATTAAAATTCGGGAAAAGGAAACGTGTAAGATCCAGCGCATGATGTTTAATTTTTCGGGTACTTAAAGGACAAAAGTCGTGGGGAAGTCGAGACATTCCGTCTAGTTATCAACCCGATAAAAAAATGCACAAAATAAATATAGGCAAAGTGTTGTTGAGAAAACAAGAAATAATCGAACATACCGTGCTTCTGCATAACGCTCAAGAACTTGACGATGACCTTAGACGAAGGCCTGATGAGGACCTGCCTCTTACCGGCCTTCTCGGCATTGTTGATGGCGTTGAGGGTATCGTTGAGAACGGAAGTTTTGACCATTTTGACGGTTTTCGAGGTTTACTGTGAATTGCGGCGAGAAAAAGGGTCAGTCATTCGGAGCAGCCATTTTGAGTGTCCGCCTTTCTTTTCTCGGGCGGACTCCAAGAAAAGGTAAGATGGATTCAAAAAGCTGTTTGTTGACTTACCTTGGGAAAGAGGTGGGCGGATTGGCGTTTCTGCTGGTACGGATTTGTTGCTAAGTGTCGTCGTTGACTTTTGTTGTTTTGTTCTTATTTGAAAGTTGCCATGGTGAGCGTTGTTGTGTGGGAAAGTGATCTGCGAGTGACTGTTTTCCTTCAGTAGGGTTTAGTATGGCCACTCTCCAGCTTACATAAGAAAAATCTGCTGGACTTGGCTTAAGAAACATTACATGTATGTCAGCCTATTAGGACCTTTGTCCGCACTCATAGGTACAGTAGACAACTGCGCCTTACTGGTTAACTTCAGCCTCGTTTTGGAAGATACTTAAAAGTCTTTTGATTTAATTTTGCTTGTCAGTACTCGTAGAAGCCTTCCCTTAGGACGGCAGTTAAATGAAGCATCTATAAGTAAGACAACTTTAACTTGTAACCTTTGCGGATAGAGCTAGTGTGCATACATGTATGTATGTATCTACATACCTAAATTGCAGACGGATTCTATTAAAGACCCATCATTATAAGATTTAGATGCCATAGCACTTGAACTACATGTATGTCACTGAGTGCGGCTGTCTGTAGAATCCCCTCCTTCATTATTCATTTGTAAATCCCACCAAAATACCCTAGACAGGTTCCTCGAGATACATGTACCTACATGGTACTTTACCTACATGTGGAATGTTTTTTGAGAGTTAAGGCCCCACAATCTTAGCGTCCTTGGCCTATGCAGGTCCTACTAGAGTGAAGAATAACAATTACCCGGCCAACATCTGCAGGCTCTCGCAGGGAAAAAATATTTGCTCCATTGCTACCAGCCCAATATTCGAACGATAATTTTGGGTGCCATATCCAACTGGACAACAATCCACGAAGGATCATGTCATCCTTTTTTACAGTTCCAAACTCGGCTAAAAAACGCAAACGTACCGCAGTTTCTGCCTCCGGAGGTAAACACAAAAAATCGAGGGAAAGCTATCTTCAGGATAGGTCTGGTGGTAAAAAGGCAAAGCCGGTGGACGACGAGGATATATCTAGCGAATCGGAGGGCGAAAGTGAGGATGGAAAAGCTATCGCCACAGATGATGAGGAGGAAGACGAATATGAGGGAGAGACTGCTGCCGAGAAACGATTGAGGTTGGCGCAGCAGTATCTGGACAATTTGAAGCAGGAAACAGGTAAAACGAGAAATTGCGGTTCGACCGGGGAGGTGCTTCATGCTGATACCTTGAGATATAGATGAAATGGGGTTTGATGCAGCAGATATAGATCGTGATATAATTGCGACCCGTCTTAGAGAGAGCGTTGTACGTATCTTCGTTCTAAGTTCCACGTTGAAAGCTAATATAACTTCTAGGCGGAAGAGAAAGGCAAAATCTACCGTCGTCTGGCATCGCAATTCTCCTTTGACACCGCTACAACAACTCTCTTCCGTATGAATTGTGGTTCAACCACTGCAATTGCTACCCGCGATCCATACATCTACACCGTAACTAAGGATCGTCATCTTGTGAAATGGACTCTCCCTCCTTACCCACCTCCGCCTGCCACGGGAAATTTTACGCCTGCCAAAAAGCCAAAGCGAGTTCTCTTCGCCCGGGGTGGCACAAAGCATGATGCCGAATTTAACGGACATATCGACGACATTCTCTGTGTTGCTGCATCCCAGGACGGAAAGTTTATTGCGACAGGTGGAAAAGATAGTAGACTAGTGGTTTGGGACGCGGAAACCTTGAAGGTTTTAAAGGTCTTCAAGCACCACCGAGCAGCAGTAAGCGGTGTGGTATTTCGACGTGGAACAAATCAGCTATACTCCTGCGCGAATGATCGTACAGTAAAACTCTGGAGCTTGGATGAATTGGCGTATGTTGAGACACTATTTGGACACCAAGACCAAGTTGTTGGAATCACAGCCTTGAATGCAGAACGTTGCATTACGGTTGGTGCCAGGGACCGTACTGCAAGATTATGGAAGATAGTAGATGAGACTCAACTCGTGTTTCGCGGTGGCGGAGGAAGTACTGGTGATTCTAAGAAGCCGAAAAGGGATAAGAATGGTAATGAGAGATATGAAGAGGGAAGTATAGATTGTGTGGCGATGATCGATGATGAGTATTTTGTCACCGGGAGTGATAATGGGTAAGTGATCACGACATCTCCATCTTAAGATCTGACTGACTGTGAGCACGGGATAGTAATATATGTCTTTGGTCTGTACACAAGAAGAAACCTGTCCACACCATATACTATGCCCACGGCCTCAATCCTGGACCAACACCAAATCAATCTTCAGCCGAAACCAACCCTGATCAAAATCCGCCTTGTCCTCCTCAGCCTCGTTATATCACTGCGCTTGCCGCAGTCCCTTACTCTGATTTGATTGCTTCGGGGTCATGGGACGGACATGTGCGTATCTGGAAAGTCTCTGCGGACAAAAAGAAGCTCGAGCGTGTTGGCGCAGTTGGCGTTCCCGATAATTCAGACAAAGAGATTGTTAGAGGAGTAGTAAACGGACTCTCGATCTTCGAGAGAGGAGAAAAGGGGAAAGAGGGATTGGTAATATGTGCAGGAACTGGGCAGGAAGTGCGGTTGGGAAGGTGGATGAAGCTTGAAGGCAGGAACGGCGGGATGGTTCTAGAGATTCAGAGGAAGGCTCTTGAAGAGAAAGCAACGACCGCTAATGAGGAGACAGAAGAGGCCGAATAAACTACATATCCTATAAGCTAAGTGTTTAAATATCGAGGAGTTTCTGTATATTCTTTTTTCTATCGTTATCGTTTTGTATATATGAAAATGCAAGGCTAGGAGTTTCGAATTCTACACTGTAGCTTCTAGGTTTTCTTTTCCTCTCCTTTTTTTCCTCTAATAGTCGCCCGTGACCCGTCTTTTTCCTCCCAGGTCAATTGAATCGGTCGTGAAAATAAGAGGTGAACCCATTGTTAAAAAGCATTCGCGGTTCGGTTAAATTAAGGGGTTGGCGCTAGATCATTACATGTACATGATGTACATAGTTATTAACCGAAAGATAGTAGTATTAAATGTAATAATATTATTATTTTTGTGGTGGTCTTCCACATAGCTCGGGATAGTGGTTGCATCATTAGATGTCACTCGTACCTACTGCACCCCCGAGATTATAATATGACTTCAAGCGAAGGGTACAGTATCAATATAGATGTTTTACCTACACATTTATTTTATTCTCAAGTCAATGTAACTGCATATATACGTCATACATGTAATCAGGTTCCATGCGTTCCGATTCGGCATCCTTGATGTATGGTTAGAACATATGTATGATCATATTTTGCCTGGATTTCTTTGGTGCCGGTGTGGTGGGGTTTGATCGTAATTTTGTCACAAAAGTGCGTGGGAAGGCGCGGCGTAGCAACCTCCCGGGCCACCACGACTACCCACCCAGCAACCACAATTGATCCTTTGGAGAGCTGGTTTTTTGTATAGTTGTTAAATAGTAGCTAAATAAAAACAATTTGACCCCTTGCCTTTATAACAGCCCTATTCTCCTAGGCATGCTCTCAACTAGCTACCAAATAAATCATCAGGTAACAGTTCCCAGCAATGAATTAGACCTTCCTCCACAAGGGGCTTTAATACTTAAGGTGATCTAGTACCATATGCCAAATGGGGGTACTGTTGATGGTAAAGCTTCTTGAGGTGTACCCAAACATGTTTAATGGGATGGAATAGGCAAGCCAGTCCTCCAGAACATCTACCCTATTCTCCTCCAACCAGAGTTGTAAGACTCCGTTTTTTTGCCACAGCAGGGAGGCTGGTCATTCCCTCCTAGCTGTCTGGTGGGGTACATGGTCTCTGGGCGCCATCGGTGGTGGTGAAAGATTTTGTGTTCAGGCGTTGCGACCTCGCGCCTTCCCATGACTTATGGCATATTGTGGTGGTTGGTGGTGGTCTTTATCGTAGCTTATCGCTCCAGTTTTGAGGCTCGGCAATTATTTCAATGCTCGTGACTTCGCGTCCCCAAAATTTGAGTCAAGTCATACCTCTAAAATCCCCCACCAAAACTTTCCAGCCATGCCTCCACGACTCAAAGCAGTGCCAAAACCCGTAGCCCGTCGGAGGGTTGCTGGAGGAGGAGAAGCCTCCGCAGAAGCCTCGCAGCCTTCGACAGGACCATCTACACCTGCCGCCGAAATCGCGGAGCCTCCTGCACCAATTGCTCAGGCACCACCACCTGGGAGATTGGATAGCCTTACGCCAAAGCCACTTGTTGGGCCACCTATAAGGGGAGCTGCAGGTGGTTTGAAGTTCAAGCCGAAGGCCATTGCAAGAAAAACTAAAGAGTGAGCGGTTACTTGGGCCTCCGGTCGCATTTGTTTCGTTGTGCTAATTTTGAAATAAGAGAGCGGGATGCTATCGCAGCAAAATTTGAAGCTTCAGCTACCCCAGCGCCGGCTCGGGGGAACCGGGGTGACCGCGGTCAAAGGGGCGGAAGGGTAAGGGGAAGAGGACGAGGTGGATTCTCAGATACGCCTGCCACAGCGTCTGGACCATTTGCATTAGGAAGTGTTAATACTGGTATATTATACACAAGCGTGTCTTGTTGTCCGGGTTTATTGGTTACTGATATTTTATAATCTTATCTAGGTCGTCTAAAAGAGGTTGCTGTCGAACGCGGGACAAATTTTACGAAGCATAGACAGTCTATGGGCGCAGACTTAGATGGGGTAAAAAGAAAAGCGAAAATGAAAACCGAAGACGGTCAGGAGATAAATTATTCGTCCTCTGACGACTCCGATGATGCCAGAATGGACGTAGAATTTATAGGGTACCTCGATGATCTCGCAGGTAAAAAGGATGACGAAGGCGACCAGCAGATGGACGACGAAGACAGACTATGGGGAGCTGGAGCGCCACTCAGAGTTCCTAGAAGCCATCATCATGAGCTGAAGTCTTCAGTGAACACTGACTCGAGTACTAAGACAGACAAAGGCATAAAAAAGGGAAAAAGCAAAGTGGAATTTGAAACAACAATAAAAATTAAAGACGAGCCGGTAGATGACGATGATATCGCACTCCCGGATTTGGACTCGCCACCTCTATCTCCGCCCTCACCAAAGGCTGCAAAGCCAGACCCAGAGGTTTTGACACAGCAATTTAAAGAGGAAACAGAGATGGAAGAGGTGGACCGCCAAGCGACCCTAAGGGAGATGGTTGGCGACTTCTCTGGTATCAAAGTCGACGACGATATCGAAATGGTTAGTTTGGGGCCCTTTGCTTTTGTCTCGAATTAATCATTAACCTTTGCCTATAGGAGTCCGGTATCACTGATTCTAAGAAGAATTTGGAACTTGATAACCAAATATTCTGTTTCCAATTCCCTGAAATCCTCCCCCAACTTGTTTCCTCAGAGGATGCTAAAGAATCTATCGCGGTCGCTCCAACGGCACCCATAAATACCGACGACAAATCTGCCGCCTCTGCCCCACCCCTCCCTAATGTTCCCTTATCGCTCAAACAGCAAAAGATATCCGCCAAAGCTCAAATGGCGCTCCTTGAATCCTTCCCGCCATCTGGAGTAGCTGGCCAACTCCGGGTCCATAAATCGGGACGTATCTCTATTCTTTGGGGCTCCCAAGATAGCGAAGATGGTCCCATCGAGTTCGATGTCAGCAGAGGCTCAAGGATGGGGTTCTTACAGGAGGCGGTCGTGATTAAACAGAAATCGCCATGGGGAGAGCAGGATGTCGATGAAAAGGGGAGACAGAAGGGGGCAGCGTTCTCTTTAGGACAGATCAAGGGAAAATTTGTTGTTTGCCCAAACTTCAGCCAGTTGCTTGGAGCGGAGAAGGATAAGAAGAGGAAAGATAAAAAAGGGAAGGGGAAGGCAACGGATATACAAAATGTCGAACCTTAGAAAGACATAGATCACCTAGGAGCTTTTAATTTATATTTGCTAACCAGCGCACAAATTAGAGTGTTTGTGCAGAGACGAAATCTCTTGTACATATAACTCCAAGATGAGTAGTTTGCATGGACTGCTCTCACCTACATACATATCTCTCGATGTCTTATATTTTGGGTGTTAAAACTAAGCACTTTTGTGATTTCTCAACCCTTAACGTATTACACCGGGAAAACGATCATCACTGGGAAAGCAACCTCACCTCACAAAAAGAGGTTGTGGGCATCAAAACAAAAATATATGAGGGCAGGCACATATAAGAGGGCTCTCTGTGTCTTTTCCGAATGCTGGAGTTATATAATGAATAGAAACCAAAATTTGGTAAAGTCGATAAAGCTTACACCCCCTAACCCAGTCAATGACCTCTCTAAAGCAATACTCTTGCTAGATAGAGGTAAATGATGTGAAAAATAGTTGGGAGACATCTAAATAACACTTCTGGCTACTTGGTTCTGTAATTGTGTATATATTCAACTTTCTTCAGCAACCTTGGATGATCCGTTGTCACCCTTGATTGCTTTCCCGGTGACGATCGCTTTCCCGGTGAAACACGTTACGGGATGATCATCCAATGCGATCTATCTTGAAAATATCGATCGTTTGTATGGACTAGTATAAAGATCACGGTGATATCCTAAAAAAAAAAAAAGAAATCCACTAGTGTGAAATAGTACAGTAGAGTTGTATATATATATTCTTATGATCTTCTCAAAAACCCGCTGGCGGCAAGCACGTCCTTCATCACTTAAAAAACAGTAAGTGAGTACATGTAGTTAGCACATCTAGATGTATTAATCTATAGCTAGCTTCTGATTAGAATAATCATCAAGTCTACTTGCCGGATTTTAAAGAGTACGACGGAAGTACAAGGAAGGGTGAGTCGCAACCGTACGTGCTCGCACCTGATATAACACCTCAACACCGAGCAAGTATCATAACCATACGTTTTTCTGGAGGAATATACTAGTATATTGGTAACAATAGTTATCGGGCATAACAAATTGGACTCATTGCATTGGGCTTCGTCGAGTTGGGCTTCATTGCGTTGCGTTGCGCCGTTGCGCCGTTGAGGTCGTTGTATTTCCGTCCTACTCTTTAAAATCGGGCAAGTATGGGATACCGGGTCAGGCTAAGAGATAGAGTTGAAAGGAATAGAGTATTTGAGATCGTCTAATATACTGAAATCTGCCTTTTTGAGCAGGGCTGTGGGGATCAAGTACTGAGTAGTTTAAAACTCGGGAAGATCTCATATGTGGATCGAACTGGATGAGGGGACGGAAGAGAAGGTAAGTGGCAGGGAGAGTGGAGATATATTTTTTCTCGTCTTAAACACTAGCTTCTGTGATGGAGTAGTGATATTATAATATTAATCTATTATCTATTATGTACTGGATTAACAGTCTGATTGGCCGACAGCGACGGGGATGGGTTTAGTAAGCACGAACTGCATAGCAACCGGCTCCCCAGCAAAAATTGGGAGCGGGCAATGACACTGGCATATATGTCGAACTCATTAACAGGGTGGGAATATTTGAGGTGGCGTTTACTGGAGCTGGCATTTACTGGAGCTGGCATCGACTGGAGCTGGCATCGACTAGAACTAGCATTGACTAGATATGGCATTTTAGCTAGCTAAGTACAGTGGAGGTGGCATGAGTCGAAATACCTCATGAACTGGATCACTACCACATTTGCAGGAGCTGGCTATGGTCAATGGGGTGGGAGCTGTCCATGAGATGGCCAAGGGCAAAGTTAATTAACTATTGGAGGTGGTCAACTACTGCACGGAGGTGGGAGAGATCCCCAGGTGGGAGGAGACCTTGCGGTCGCGAGGTGGGCCACTACTACTAGTAGTCTATTAGAGCGTTTTAGCTGCGCCAGTTGAACAGAAAGTCGAGCACTTGGACAGAAAGTCCTGCACCTCTTATTGGCTGAATCCTTGCAAGACTTTGCCTAAAATAGTTAGAATTTCTGTTCAACCTGTCCGACTTTCTGTTCAACTGGCACAGCTAAAACGCTCTATTATCTATTATGTACCGGATTAACGATTTTCTGAACGCTTGCGCATATGATTGGTCGAGATCGAGGAACCCTAACCCACATAGCAACCAGCTGGCAATAAGTGACTATGAGAGCGGCTACTAGTATGACCAACGGTGGGAAGCGCTGGCCATGGGAAACTACTGTAGATGGCTAAGGGAAGCATTAATAAAACTACTGGAGCTGGCCAACCACTATGGGTGAGCAAGTACTGGAGGTGGGAAATACTGCAATGCGGTGGGAGGGGCCTCGCGGTCGCGAGGTGGGCTACTACTAGTCATTGTGTACGAGATGCATACTGCTGAGGTGGAGTTGGACTGAATTGCGTCTGGAAATATGTAACTGTACCAAAGGAATATTAGGTACATGTATCTTAATATTAATGCGAACTTTCCCTAGACCAAAATTTGGTGAATCTCCACTAGCTGACTAATTATGCGAGTGATATTACATGACTTTAGAGACGCTACATGTACTCGCATATCAAGTATGTATTTGCGCAACCAGCAAAACACACAGAATCTTGAGAGCTTTCCCATCTCCCCTGAAATTATGCAACTTTTATCTAGACACCTGAAAGACTCTACAGGCAACTTTTAGGTCATATCCATAAAGAACGAGGCGAAGGGTGTCTTAAAAGTCCTTTTATTGCTTTCCTCTCCACCTTTACCAGCATCTCAATTAGGCCAAGAATTTGAAGCATGAATCTCCCTTATCGAAATTATACTATACTCGGTCGTTGCAGTTTTGGTATAACTACTAGTATGGGACTTTTTATGAGTTGTTGAAAACCTCGATTTTTGGTGTGTTTTGCTGGTTGGGCAAATACATATTTGACAAGCGAGTACAGTCGTTTCTGGGTGAATAGCGAACTCGGTTCGATGGCGAATGGGCCAATCGAAGTCAACAAAAGCCAACAAAAGTGTGCCGGCCCCTTTGCCTTGACTGATTATCAGCTCGAAAAGTCGCCATTCGTCATCGAGCCGGGTTCGCCGTTGACCTAAAAACGACTGTACTTCATACTTACAGATTCCGGTAGCGTTATTGCGAGAGTGAGTTTTCCGATACCTACATGTAATAGTTCTATTGGTCCTTGAAGTTGTTTTTTTGCTACCAGAACTAATAAACCCACTCTTTTAGTTTTCGCTTTCTCTGTAGCCGTATATATCCTCTTAGTTCTCTTGGGTCGACAGACACCCTCCCGGTCTTCCATTTGAGATATGCGGGGGGCTACTGGTGGAGCCGCTTCATGTCTGATAACTATCCCAAAGGAGACCACATGCTATAGGCAATCAATGACTGTAATACTGCGTGATTACATGCATCTGGAAACAAGTGAATAAGGACCCGGAGGACACTCTAGCATAGCCTACATCTGTGCATCCGGCCTTGTGGACTACAGCGGCAATGCACAGGGGGGCCGGAAATAACTACATGTACATGTAGGGATAGAAGAATTTAAGGCTCAGATACAAAACTGGCGCATTGAGCACTGTATAATTGATTACTGTATAAAAGTTTGTGTCGTTTTCGTTGACATGTTCTCGACTCATATATACTAATATCAGCAGAAATATTGAAATTGGAGGCATTTAACATATATAAAGTTAAGAATCATAGCCCCCCAAAATAATAAATAAGTTAGAATAAAACCAACCATAAAAATACAGACAGCTAAGGAAAATAGTGCCAAGAACGAAAGAAATACCTTGTCATGAGCGGAAATAACAGCTTCAGAGTATAAAAAGTATAAGAGCTAAGTGTTTCAATCAATAACAAATAAAGCTCAATAGCGTTGCCAAAACTCTCCGAACGCCACTAATAATACGAAGATGAAAGCCAAATTGAACCCTGATATCTAACTGTACCTAATAGCTGTGCCAAATAACTTGTGTAGTTTCTTCCCACTAACCGTATATTCTCTGATGCAAGATAGAAACATCTTTCCACGCTCCCCACTATCTTCTTCATCAGAATCGGAATCACCTTCACTGTCGATGGTGTCGAGATCAGAGCTCGGTTCTTTACTATGTCTCTTAACGGGCCTCCCGAGCCTATCTGTTTCGCGCTTCTTTTTAGGGCCGTCGTCATTATTCCGCTTTCTTTTCAATGGCTGGGCCTCTTTGAGCATCTTTCTACTCTTGCGTTCTTCAAGATCGCCCCAAACTAGAAAGAGTCTTTCTCTAAGGCATGAGAGGGCCATCTTATCCTTTCGGAGGCTGTTTCTCCGGTTAGCTTTCCGACCAGGTTTGAATGAAATCCTAGTGGGAACTTTACTCCACCGCGTCCAGACCGAGAAACCCCTCCGCATCTTTCCCTTCAACTATAACTCGTGCTTCCTGACCTTCTTTGTCTCGGAGTAGTAGCGCAAAGCGCCAAATCCAAGGATCGGTAGGGGATTTGTAATCATCGTTTGGATTGTTCACTTTAATTTCCTTAGAGAAATCCTCTAGCTTTTCCGGGGTGTAATCGACTACACGACAGAATACGTGGTAGTTTCTGTTGATACAAGGGGCACGGAGAATCTCCGATAACGGTGTTGGGATGGCGCTCTCTTGTCTTTCACAATCAACTGGATTTCGATGGTAGGGCTAAGTAAGTACCTTTTTAAATGCAGCAGGAACAGAGACCACATACTATATTGATTCCCTTTCTCTTGACGTTCTTTTCTCTCTGCTTCCACTTCGGCCTTTTTCTTCCTTAACGCAGCCATCCTGGCTTCCTGCTCCTGTTCGTGCTGGTTCTTATTGGCATTGAACCTCCTGGTGTACTCTTTTTTCCTCTGGATAATGTCCTTGACTCGCTGATCTCTCATGTCATCTATAAGATATAAACCTGGTCTCATCGTTTTTTCGCCATGTAAAACACCCTCTAGCCTTCCATCACCGTTTTTTTTCGCACGAACGTTTTTTAGACCCACATAAACACCGACAGCCTCCTGCAGAATTTGTCTCGCAGCTACTGCATGCTCATCCCAGAGTGTAATCTGCAAGGTATACTGACCCCATGGCCCTGGCCATTTTCCGTCGCCCCTCTTGGCTCGAGAGAAGTTACCCTCCTCATCCTCCTCACCAGCATTGTTTCCAGGCCATTCGTAAGAATGAACCATAGGATTCCTAGAATAGTCTGTGATGTAAAGAGTAAAGTTCTGGGTTGCCGAAAATGTTTTGACGACAAGGCCAATCAGGTCATAGAAGTTGTTAACTTGCATATCCCTGATTAAGGAAAATTTGAGACTTCCTTTCTTTATGCCTGGCGCTTGATTTTGGTAGGTGTTTCCTTGAGGTGCCATGACCTGATGATTGTTTAAGGGGGGCATTTGATAGTTTGTCTGAGGCATTGAGCCGCTGCCCACAGGTATGTTTTGGTAGTTTCCCATGTGTGCATTGCCCGTGGATGATGCACCACCAACTGAAGACCACCAGTTGCGGAGACCTTTCAACTGAGAGAGTTCCATTGGCTGTGGTCTCATAGACGCAGGAAATGTGACAGTTGAGGGGACTGTGTTCGAAATGGCGGGTAGATAGCTGATGATCCAAGTCGTCGTAAACGAAGTTATTCCAAAGATCTTGTCCTGGTACCGTTGGAGTTTCACTGATTTGATGAGAATAATATCACCATTTGAGCGGATCTGGGGGAGCTGATCCATAATCGGTTTGAAAGCACGTATAGACACACTAGACGCCTCGTCTGGGCAAGTTTGATCGCAGATCTTGAAAGTCACCATCCAATCTGGGTAGCACAGCAAACAAACGATGTAAGTAAATTTACATTTGGTTCTCATTTTATTTTTTCTTTGATTAATTAATAAAGTGAGAGAGTCGAGGTAAGCTGCTTGTTTGCACATGAGCTATCACGTACCTGAGCCTGCGGACATTTTTGGTGGACGAGTGTCCGCAACGACACCCAAAAGATTGACGGTGGCATCTACACGGTTTTCTACCTCTGATAAAGGAGTAAAACCAGGTAGTAAAGCTGGCATTCTAGACATTGTTGAATGAGAGTCTATCAGTTATTGTGTCGAGCTTTCCAGAGCTAACGTGATGTCGTGAGCGGGAAGACGCGTTTGCGCGTTGATTAGCTGATATAGTGGGGTTCAGGGTAACTGCTGGTTGCATCCTCATCCCACCTTGAGGACTTGGCAATGGAGGGACCGCAGAAACTTTTTCGAGGTTTTTGGAAGTCTGACGTTTGACGTTTGAGGTCTTTCGCCAATCATAACTTCCCCCTCCGCAATTACCTCAATTTACCTCCTGGTTCTCTCCTAGTAATCCCTGATTACTTCGGTGTAAACTGCCGCCATGAATTCGGGCCAGAAATGTTCTAGGCCGGTACTGGGGCTACTGTTACGGCGTATGTCTTTTCCCAGTCCAATGTAATGTCAATTACCTCGAATTGAAGATCATGTTCTCAAGACTTAAATGCAAATTTCCAGGAAGTCTCCTGAGCAACTCGTCAAAACCATGTGTCCTACGAACATACTCGACTGCTACTACGGCAACGTCTACCACCGCAGAGTCCGCGAGCGCTGGTTTCACTTACGACCTTGAGGCCCGTAAGGAAGCCGATGCTTCAGAATCATTTAGTGTTGCCTCGGCAGTTATCCTCAGTCGACCACCTATGCTCACTCGTGATCTCCCGGACTTCGAGTCATCATATTACTTCTACCAGCGCCGTCTCAACGACCGACTCCAGCTCCCATTCACTCGCTGGTTCTACTTCAAAAAAGGGACTTTGGCCGACCAGGAATGGAAAAGGAAGCAGGCGGCGGCCAATAAATACAATCCCTATGGACCGCGAGGATGGGCAGACGAGCTTCTGGTTGGGGACAATAGCCACATCAGCGAAGACAATGGCTACCAGTATCTGGTTGATACCACCGTAACAGGAGAGGAGGACACACTGAGGATGGCTGCCACAAGAGCCGAGGCCGCTAAGGAGGCAGAGGCAAAGGGAGAACCTTTTGAGCACCCGACGGAAATTGTCGCGAAGCCATTTCCAAGGATCTCGCAGGCGGATCTGGAGAATGATACAAAGAGCCTAAACAGGAAAATGAGCAGGACGCTATATCTGCTTGTTAAAAAGAACAGGGATAGCTTTGCATGGAGATTTCCACAGAGCGCGCTTGTTGGGGAAGAGAACCTACGAGAGGTATGAAATACCATTTCTAGTTTGGTTCCGTATTGAGAAGAAATCAACTAAAACAAGGTCCCCATAGGGCGCTGAACGTACCCTCAAAGAAGCTGCAGGTGGCAACATGCACACCTGGTTTGTTGGAAACGTCCCAATAGGACACCGCGCCTACAACTACCCTTGGGGTATCGTCGATGAGGGCAAAAAGGGCGGGAAGAAGGTCTTCTTCATGAAAGCGCGCATCCTTGCTGGTCAGGCAGATTTGACAGATAATAAACTCGGTCTGGACGATTTCAAATGGGTTACAAAAGAAGAGATTCAGCCACTGGTCTCAGGAAGGTACTGGAAAGCTCTAAAGGGTGTGTTGTCTGACAGGTAAAGGGAAGTAGTGGGCGGCGATGTGGGCGGAATTGTACATGATAAAATCTTCCCATTTCTTGTATCAAAGTATATATTCTTTTATTTTGCCATCCAGAGTGGTTCTCTGGGGAGTCACTTGTACTTGCATTCATCTCAAGGTTTTGTTGCGTCAATAGCCTTTTCTGTAGATTCACTTTGGATTAAGTAACTCCCTCTTCAACAAGAAATGCACCATATAATCATCTTACTCTCCGCCGGACTGCCTTCTAGAGATGCCGAGAGAGTAAAGGCAGTAATTTGTAGACATGCACACTCACCGATCCCTGTGACCATGATCCAGCCAAGCTAGCTCAGCCAACCACCAAAACAGGATTTTACGTATCGGGGTTGGATGTCTTAGTTTCGAGCTCGCTATCGTAGTGGGCAGGCTTTCGGGGGCTTTACATCCTTAACGAGGGAGATGGATATGGAATAATTGTACCAGCTTTTCCCCTTCATTCGGATTAGGGTCTACCCTAAAAAACTACTTGACAGGGCATGCACTACATTTTTGTTCCAGTAGTCTTAGGGGTCGGTGTTAATACAGCAGTGGACCAAGTCTCACTTTGATGTCAACACCTCACCGCCGATCGCGAGTGATAATACATGAACCATGCTAACTATAGCCACGAGGTCGAAGGGATTCGGTTTAGAATCTCGAATCCCCCATTGTCCATGGTCAATGGCAATGCTTTAATTTATCTAGTACATACACGTACACCCATTATTCAAAAACACCACCCAATTGCGCTGTTGAATAATTACTGGCCAGTTTAAAGCCTCCGGCCATTACTCACAATATCATGTAGGTACATGTACTGCGCATTTGACTACTCTAGGGATAGTAGCCGGTGGTTAGACTAAGGATAGCTCGCTATAAGAGAGGTTTGATTGAGCCGCCCACTAGGTTTTAACGCCCACTGCTCTATGGTCGGTAGGTTCACGATGTGGTAATGGCTGTAAGCCCATGATTAGGAATAGCAACAGAGCGGATAACAATACCCGGTGGGAGGAAAGTCTATCCAAGCCCCTACTATTAACACGATTCTCTACATCATGATATATTCGGCTAAGAATAGTAGTTTCTTAACGGCTGTATCCAAAGAAACCTTATAACAGATTGCAAAAAGAGGGGGGTATGAAAGCTAAAGACTTTTATTGCTTCTTACTTATATTACGAATGCGGGGCCGACCCGGGTGCCCTTACTGGACTGCGATGCTATGCTATGCTAGTTATACCTATTTACAATACAATCATTTCCCTCTGGTCCCTATACCGCAGCCGCCTCCACCTTTATCTCCTTCTTCTTCACAATAGGCTTCCCCGTACTCAGCCACTCCATATACTCCGCCTTCCCCGTAACATTCTTCAGCAGGCCGCCCTCGCCATCCTTCAGGCACGAGACCTCGTACATGTCCCATGCATCCTCCGTGTCCTGGTCGATCCAGTGCAGCCTCGTCCACTCCTCCTCCTCGGCAACACGGAGCGCCTTCATCGTATTGCTCAGCTGCGACGACGGGTCGTCCGAGTTCTTGACGGACAGATGCACCGCGCGGGCCTCCTGCGGTCTCTGCGGCGCCGATGCGTCGCGCGCGGCTTTTGACGCGGCGCGCTCGGCCTCGACGGCTGTGTCGACGTGGTGGAACTGCGGGCGGAGCTGTAGGGTCGATGTGATGGGCGTAAGATATAATTGGTCTAACACACGCACTGTCAGTCCCACCCCTCAATCACAGGCAGTTAGCACACCCACCATTCTTAAACACGCCCACCATATACTTTGTATTATCCGCCTGTATCCTACTCCCCAGCGTCTGTCTATCCAACACCCTCCCCCTCTTCAACGCCTCCGCAAAGTCCATCGCGCCAATATCCACCTCCTCCTCCGCGCCCTCTTCGTCCTCGTCCTCGTCCAACCTCCTCCTCTTATTCGCCCCACCCACGCCGGCGGCGGCCAGCGACGACTTCCCCCCCGCCTCCCTCCCGCCGGCCCTCTTTAGCACATCCCCCCACACCTTGCCCTTCTCCTCATCGTAGTTGACATGCACATTCACCGGCACATCCACCTCGACCAGGCCCGACCGCGGCTTGAAGCGCGCCTCGACGGGGCACGACGACTCGGCCTTGGTGTATGGCTTCTGCCGCGACCGCACGGGGTACTGGAACACGTAGAGGTCGGGCGCCACGGGGGATGTGATCTGGATGTTGTAGCTGCACACCACGGGGTCGTCGTCGTCCTCGCCGGCGTCTGCAGAGTCGGAGGAGCTGTCGCCGTCGTCGTCGGAGAGCGTGAACTGGGCGGGGGGCGCAGGTGCGGGTGCGGGTGCGGGTGGTGGTGGGAGGGGGAGCCCGGGGGCGATTTCGGTGCGGACGGGCGACTCGAGGGAGGAGTCATCGTCGGAGTCATCGTCGAGCGCGGAGGGGAGGAAGAGGGGAGTGTCGGAGGTGATTGCGGCGGTTGTGGAGGAGGCAGCGGCAGCGACGGGCTTGCGGGGTTTTTGCGGCATTGCGGTGGGTGTTTGTGGTGTAGATGTCTGTGTGCCTGTGAGAGCGACAGGGAAATGATCGCTGCAGAGATTATAGTCAGAGCGTGGGGGCCGAGTGATGACATGTGCTGCGGCAGACAGACGTGGTCCCAACAACCCTAGCCCACGCACGGGCCCACGCACTGTTTCTCTGCTCTCAACGTCCACCACCAACAACCCCATATGAACACCACCAGCAACCCCATATGAACACCACCAGCAACCCCATATGAACACCACCACCGCAACCGCCAGCGGAACAATGGCAAACGACCAACAGGCAGCGAAAAAGAGAAAGAGAAAGCATGGCGGAAGCAAGAAGGACAAGGACGCTGCCACAGAGACTTCCGTAGTGCTGCCCGTCGCGAATGGAGCGCCAGTAGCACCAAAAGACGACAAGCCACGAAAGAAGGCAAAGAAGGAAAAGAAAGAAAAGAAAGAAGCCACACCTCCCCCACCACCTCCCGCAGAAGAAGAGCCTGAAGACGACGCCGAAGCCGTAGAGGAGGCCGAAGCCGAAGCAGAGGCAGAAAAAGTAGAACTGGGCGAGGAGCCAGCGGAGAAAGACGACGAGGAAGATTCCAACCCCGACTCTGACGCCGAAGAGGAGTCGAAACACCCCGCCGACACCAAAGTAGATGATTCAGTGCCCCCCGAGCGCCCGCCAGCGCCCGCCGACCTCCCCGAGCACGCCGCCCTCTCCCTCCCCGACACCGGCGAGCACCCCACAAAGTTCAGCGACCTGCACCTCTCCCCGGGCACGCAAAAGGCGATCGAAAAGCTCGGCTTCACAACCATGACCGAGGTGCAAAGCCGCACCATCCCCCCGCTCATGGCCGGCCGCGACGTCCTCGGCGCTGCCAAGACCGGCTCGGGGAAGACGCTCGCGTTCCTCATCCCCGCCGTCGAGATGCTCACATCGCTAAAGTTCAAGCCGCGCTCCGGCACGGGGTGTCTGGTCATCACGCCGACGCGCGAGCTGGCGCTGCAGATCTTTGGCGTGGCGAAGGAGCTCATGGAGAACCATTCGCAGACGCTGGCGATCGTGATTGGCGGTGCGAATCGGTCGCAGGAGGCGGACAAGCTGTTTAAGGGCGTCAATCTGCTGATTGCGACGCCGGGGCGCCTGCTGGATCATCTCCAGAATACGCCGGGGTTCAATTACAAGAACCTCAAGGCGCTGGTGCTCGACGAGGCGGACCGCATTCTGGAGATGGGGTTCGAGGACGAGATGCGGCAGATCATCAAAATGATCCCGAATGAGGGGAGGCAGACGATGTTGTTCTCGGCGACGCAGACGACAAAGGTGGAGGATCTGGCGAGGATCTCGTTGAGGCCCGGACCGCTGTATATCAATGTCGACTACCACAAGGAGGCATCGACGGTCGAGGGCCTCGAGCAGGGCTATGTCGTGTGTGAGGCGGACAAGCGCTTCTTGCTGTTGTTCTCGTTTCTGAAGAGGTTCATGAAGAAGAAGATTATTGTCTTCTTCTCGTCGTGCGCCAGTGTCAAGTACTACGCGGAGCTACTGAACTATATTGATCTGCCGGTGCTGGACCTGCATGGGAAGCAGAAGCAGCAGAAGCGCACGAATACTTTCTTTGAGTTTAGGAATGCGAAGCAGGGGACGCTGATTTGTACGGATGTTGCGGCGAGAGGTTTGGATGTATGGTTCCCCCCCTTCCTTTGTGTCTTTCTATTTTCCTTCTACCCACTGCCCACTTTACTCGTTGCTATGAGGATTATCAAAAGCGGTGAATGTGATAAGACCTTGCAATGGTTAAAAAAAAAATAGCTAACAACTGAGCAACCCCTCCTCCCCTCATCTCCACTCCCCCCACCACCTCCCCCCAAAAGTACCAACACTAACCCCCACCCCCCACCCACAGATCCCCTCCGTCGACTGGATCGTTCAATTCGACCCCCCAGACGACCCACGCGACTACATCCACCGCGTCGGCCGCACAGCCCGTGGCGCAAACACAAAGGGCAAATCGCTCATGTTCCTGCAGCCCGCCGAGCTCGGCTTCCTCAAGTACCTCAAGGAGGCGCGTGTGCCCGTCGTCGAGTTTGAGTTCCCGAGCAAGAAGCTCGTCAATGTGCAGAGCCAGCTCGAGAAGCTCATCAGCAAGAATTATTATCTGAATAATAGCGCGAAGGATGGGTATAAGTACTACTCCTCCCTCCTCCCACCCCCCTCAACCTCTACCCCGCTGCTTGTTGTGTTGGGGGAATGGAGTGCTAATGGACGAATAAAGGAGCTATATCCAAGCCTACGCCTCGCACAGCCTGCGCACGGTCTTCGACGTCAACAAACTCGATCTGATGAAGGTTGCAAAGAGTTTCGGGTTCTCGTCGCCGCCGTCGGTCGATATCCAGCTGGGAGCCAGCCTGGGCAGGGACAAGAAGCCGCCGGGCGGAAGGAGGAACTATGGGCCCGGTTCACATGGTGGGGGCAAGTTTAGGGGCGGGAAGAGGAATGATAGGGGCGATCGGTAGAAGGAGGTGTGTGGGGAGGGGGGGGAGGGGGGAATTTGTATATTATGGAACTAGCTATGTAGATTGGGGGGGGGGGGTTAAAAAGTAATTGAAGCGTTTTTTTATATATATATGTTCATCTTGCTTGCTTGGGTATGGTGGTGTTTTGAATCGATGTGTGTGTGGTGCATGCAGTCTTTGAGGTGAAATGAAGCAAGAAAAGAGAATCTGTAAGGGCCATTATGAGAATAAGGCTTCAGTCATTATCTTAGTGCTCCAGCCGCTCATTGCCCTTGGAATATCCGAGGCATTGAGGGAATTCTGGCTCCTTCCCACCTCTTATCCCCACCGCGTTTCTGCACAAAGCTCTCTTGATTCGTGGGTTCTGTCTGAGGGAACAAGAGAGTTTCGTTGATGTCTCCCATGCCTTTTTATTTTATTTTTGTGGTTTTTGGAAGAATGCCATGGAAGTAAGTCCTCACCCCTCCCTAGATATAAGCACTTAATACTGCTGATTGCAGGGGATGGGTAGAAAGCGCAATAACTAACCGCCCGCCCCGAAATATCCATCATCTACAGCGTAAGTTGTGATATTTGATATCACCACATCAAAACCATAGACGTCAAGGTATGTGACTCATTTACCGTAATTTACAGGCCGTAGTCTTAGTCCTAGATGGGTCGCCATGGTTGGCAAAAGATACATGTAGCTACTCCCAACTATGAAGAATACCTTCATGAATCATCACTCGGCCAACGTGACCCCCGTAGTTTAGGCGCTCTGTGTCGTGTCCCGCCTACAAAAAAATACTAGACCACCCGTACCGCCCCCCCCGCCTCTGTATAGCTGTGGATTTGAGCTGGTCTGGTAACGCTTGTAGTCGCGCGGGCTCTCATGCGAGTGATAGCTCATGATTCTCGCAAGCGGAAGCGGAGTAGTGCTAATCGAGGAGTCGGACCAATTAGGCGGTCTCCCACTCTAGTAGGTGGTTATAGCGCTGCAACGTCGCCTCAAGGACCAAGTCTCACATAGAATTGAAGTCTACCGTTATGATGTGGATCGTGCTGGGGCAGTTGGTTGTGGTGTGTGTCGATCTCTTGAAGCTAAATACTAGCTGGCCAACCTCTGTGACCTGACTGCCACGTTTCTATAGTATTATGTTTTTCCGTACGTATAAAACATCTCAAGACATCTCGGCCCACATACAGCGGCACACTCGCCCCCCTAGTTACAGGTACATGTATCATTGGCGGATACATACGCAACCAGCTGTCTTTCACAAATCCTAGCAAGATCACAGGAAAAAGGGTTAAGGGTGAGTGTATATACGACAGAATGGTATATATGAAATAAGAGAATACTGTACAGGAAATCAAAGCATGCTTTTGGTCTATCTACACGTCTAAAACATACCATTACTCAAAGCTCCACAACGCCAACAGCGGATTCTCCTCTACCGACACCTCGCCCTGTGGCTGCTGCTCTTCGCCTTCAGCTACAGCCGGCTTGAAGAATATCTTTTTCGGAATATCAAACTCCACCACGGGTGGCTTCTTGATGCTCTTATTAACCTCGGCAGCAAACATCTATCCCCCAATTCGTTAGCTCTCATCACCATCCAAACCCAAAGAAAGGAAAGGAAAAGAGGCAACTTACACTAGCATAACTATGGTCCAAAAAGTCCTCCAGAATATACTTCTCCTTCGTAAACTGCTCGCCAATGATCCTCGCCAGCGTCCCCACATTCGGATGCCAATGCGCCATCAGCATCTCAATCTCCCACAAACTACTCTCAATCGCCCCCGTCTTCATCGGGTCCTCCTCCCTCTCCTCAAACACATCCGTCAACCCCTCCTTCCTCCACCCCTCCCTCTCCTCGGCGCTCCCCTCGCGGTGCACCATGAACGTGCAGCTCGGATGGCGCTTCAGCAGGTTATACACAAACGGCACGACAATAACCACGGCCGCCGGCGGCGCACTCAACGCTAGCCTCGCCATCCTCTTCACGAAGCTTGCCACCATCGCCGCCGGCAGATGCGTCGACTCCAAAAACGTATCCAGCAGGCGGAAGAAGCGGGACCTGTATCTCACATGGAAGACATCGCGCGTCAGTAGTGCATACAGCTTCGTGTAGAAGTTCGGGTAGTCGAGGTTCTTTGTCTGGATGAGGTAGAAGAGGCCGTTCAGCGCCAGCAGCGAGACGGACCCGCCGGCGTCGTAGGCGTCAACGAGAAAGTCCATGAGCAGCTGCGGGCGGGTGAAGCACGGCACGATGCGGATGGACATGACGGCGAGGATGGTCTTGATCTGGTCCTTTGTGAGCAGGAGGCGGAGCGTTGCGAGCCATGTTTCTTGCAGGAGCTTGCGATGCGTGGGTTTTGCGTGGATGGGTGGCTGCTTTTGCATGCTGGGGGCGGGGGCGGTGGTGTATGTACTTCCGAGGAGCGGGGCGTCGGCGGTGGGTACATTCTCGAGAGTAAGCAGGAGGGCGAGGACATTAGCTGTGAAGACCGGGCCGGGGGTGGGCGCTTCGGTGATGAGGCCAGAGACGGCGGTGTAGAAGGCATAACGGATGTCGTCGTGGGCGTTGAGGTACTTGCTCGTAAACTCCTGCTTGACGGCGTCGTCGAGGTGCTCCGAGTAGAGGAGCGCTCGCATGAGCTTCCCGAACAGCATCTGCGGGAAGTAGTACTCGTCGCCGGCAGGCTTCATGTGGGCGCCGTCCTCTTTGACAAGACGCATGTACAGCGTCAGCGCCGTGGTCTGCACCGCCGGATCCTCGTGCACAATCAGCGCGGACAGCTCCTTGGTGTAGTCTTTATATCTATCCTTCAGCCACTCTAGAATCGTAGACTGTGCCGCATCGTGGCTCTTCTTCCGCAAGAGACTCCCGCCCGCCATGAGGCGGCAGAAGACTCGACATAGCGATACGGCGGAGGTGACGGCCAACTCAAGACTCGCAGATGCGTTCTACGCAAAACCAATCAGCCAATTGGCACTCTAACTGGCCCGGAATACCAATACCCTACCTGAACATACTCCAGCAGCGTCACAATCTTGTTATAGTGCTGTGGCGACTCCGCAATAGCCTCCTCCAGCACCAGCACATCCTCCGCTGTTGGCAGCACAACCGGTTTCTTGACTATTTTGCTTCTCGCCTCACTCCGTGTCTTTTCCAGGGCGGTTGTGCGCTTGCGCTTCTTCGTGGCGGTGCCGTTTGTCAATTGTGAGGGAGGCATCGTTGCGGTGGTGTGTGTTGGAGGTGCAATGATTGCGAGAGCTTCAATAATTTTTTTGAGAGGCTCTGTGTGTGTGTGGGCAGGGTAAGCAAGCAGTGGTAGTGAGGTTAGTAGTGAACCCTAACCCAGTCAACTAATTTTCGGTTGTGGCTTGGTTACTTGTGCCAAGGCTCGCTGTGATTGACGGTGTATCACGACATCCACGGAGAGATTAAGGGAAGCCGTATACCTCGGAGTAACGTCGAGTGTCCGCCAACTTTAGGATATCACCGAATATAAGTTATAACGATAAGCACGAGACGAAATCTAAAAAGGGTTGTCTTACTCGTATGTTATGGAGCGAGTCTTGAAATTATTGAGATCTCGAGAGTCGAGGCTTGAACTAAGTCTCCCCAAAGTCTCGGAACTTTGTCAAGAGATTTAAAGGTAGTCCTAATACTAACCGTGGCTTAAGATTAAGAATAGGTGATGAGAGAGGGTTGAGTCAGCCTCGGGTCATCATGAGATGGAGTAAAGTGGCGATTCATCATGCGCCATGATGGCCCTTAACGTGAGAGCAGGTACTGTTATATATATCACATACTGGGTTCGCGTTAAGCTCTGAAGGGGGTAGTGAGGGCCCATCGCTGGACGATTCAAAAGAACTGTTTCGGGGAGAACGGCCCCGGCAATTTGTCCCGTTTAATCATGGGAGTATAATACTCGGGGTGTCTAGCGGCGGGTGGTTGAGTATTGGCAGACACCCAAACTCGGTACCACAAACAGCGTGGCCTTGAAAAAAGTGGTTACCAGACACACATATATTTAGCAACACCAATACTTATAGTTTCATACAAAAAATCAATTTGTCGACACTACATCGCTGTCTATAGCTAGCAGTCTCCCCGTGGTAGTTGCGTGGGTACGTAATATAATGTTGACAATGGTATAGTTAAGTTGCAATTGGGCGGTTAAGTGAGGTGGATATATAGACGTAGCACTGCGCCTGTAATTCTCTCTCTTCCTTCTCAATACTACATATACATGTACTCATGATAATACAAGAACTTACCACCTATGATTGAATTTATTATACTACTTCTTTAGTAGGGTAGTTCTAAAGCTCATCATATGGTAAAAGTTGTTCCTGGATACGGTATTAGAGGGTTTTAGCTGCTCCAGCTGAACAGAAAGTCAGTTTGGACAAAAGGTCTAAGGTTTTTAGGCAAAGACTTGCAAGAATTTGGCCAATAAGAGGTGCAGGTCTTTCTGTCTAGGCCTAGGTGCTCGACTTTCTATTCAGCTCGCGCAGCTATAACCCTCTATTGTAGCGGCATAAATGCAATCTGGTACATTCAGATCATCCAGTAACCGGTACACAAGATCCATCTGATTCTACTTTTGGGGACGTAAACCTACCAGCTACTAGAGGCCAAATAATCAGCGTTCTCAGCAGTATCCATTACCCCAGGCTCTTGAATCACAGGATATCACTCGATTACGTAAACGGGGGGAGTGAAGAGTTTTTGTTTTTGTTTAATTCATTAATTGCATGGGGGAGTGAAGAGAGTCGATATTTGCGGTTCCTAACCTTCCCATATCTTTTGTCTGGAAATGTGAACTCCTATGGCACAACATTGTGTCGCATATACTTAGAGTAATAGTGCGCTGCTAACAGTTTGTTGCCCCAGCACACACACGATCTCTAAAGTTGAAATATCAGGGTTGGGGTTGCGAGGGGTGGGGTGCATTGAGCCGGTGACTGGTTAAATCTGGTAGTGATTGACTTTGCTTTGGATGGCATGCAAGGTATGTAGCCAGCCAGGGCTGCAGACAGCACAGTAGATCCTGACAAAAGAGGAAGGTTCCCAAGCCCAGTTTCTTTCTTCTGAAGGAAAGCTCCATCTCTAGAAATAAAGCCATAGGTTAAAAGTCTTGGCAAACCTACTGTAACGAAACATGTGAAAGCAAGCTTTCCAAAACACCTCATCAACTGAACTCATTGGCAAACATAACCAATAAGCAACCCTCGCGCCAATCGTACAAATAAAACGGCCTACAAAATGCTACTCCATATCGCCCGCCGCCGTATGCCTGCCGTTGCACAGAAAATCCATGCTCGTAGCTTTATACCCTCAGCTGCAATTTCCTCTTCTACAGCTTTCAGGACACTCGAGAATCCAAGTAACGAGTCAATCCGTGCGCAGATCTCACAGGCCTCTATATCGGAGCTTAAGTCCCAATTGACCACCCGGAATCTTCCAACTAAAGGGAACAGGTCGCAAGTGAGTATTTGTCAATGTATGACGTCATTCGAGTGAACCGCAGCTAATTACTTGCGATTGATTGAATTCATGAAGCTTATCGACAGATTGTCAAGGTCTTTGTCGGGCTCTGCTCCCCCGTTAAGAGCGGTAGTAGTAAATACGATTAAACATACTGAACCCGGGGAAGCCAAACGCCCTGAAGCTAAACGCCCTGAAGCTGAACGCCCTGAAGCTGAACATGACACTGGAAATACCGGCGCTGAGGGAAGTAGGGATACCGGAGCCAAGGAAGCCAGAACTCCCCAAGCTGGAGAGGCCAAGTACCAACATAACCACCCGCGGGATATTCCAGAAATGCCAGACCCAAGCGAATTGGACTTCAAGGAGAAAGAAGGC
The DNA here is from genome assembly GCF_003444635.1 of Morchella importuna. Taxonomy (NCBI): domain Eukaryota; kingdom Fungi; phylum Ascomycota; class Pezizomycetes; order Pezizales; family Morchellaceae; genus Morchella; species Morchella importuna. Next base: position 738,426 of record NW_025763417.1, on the reverse strand, counting down.
CCGATCCGCGTGGTACGTTGAACCGAACGTTTTGTGCACTTCGGGCTTTATCTTACTTATTGGTGTACCATATCTAGCCATTGACTCCGGACAACAAATTCGCGCGATACCATCGACACGAGGTTGTCCCCGAGGTTGCTAAACCCCTCAAACTCCAGGTGACAACTGTCCTTCCAGATGCCTCCCAAGTCCTCGATGAGCGAACAGGTGACCTCGCCAAGGTGCTTGAGAAAATCTCCGTGGAAGTCAAAGCCCACCGAGAACAAGTCCAAGGATTCGACAATGGGATAAGAGAAACAAAGGAAATGGCCAAGGGCGTCGTGGGCAATATCGCAGTCGGTATGCAGGATATGATGGGGGAGGATGGCAATTCAATGCTGCGTATGATAGGTAGATTCCCGATAGACCTAGCAAAGGACATGATGGAGGATATTATGTCGGCCGGCAAGCAGTTTGCAGAGGAAGAGAAGAGGGAGAGGGGGAAGAAGCGAGAGAGAGAGGAGGATACGGGCCCACAGGTTTTGACCAGCGAGGAGAGGACTGTCATGTATACGATTGGCGGGCTATCGGCTGCATGGTATCTCCTTGGGTACTGATTGATTAGGGTATTTTCTTCTTTGTATGATGGATACATGTAGTTTTTACTTCTTGTATCTCGAAAAAGGAACGAGAATCAATTAGTCGATCTCTACAGTGCCTATATCAGATATCACTCACAGTTCAGCCAGGTTTATGGCAGAAATTGGAAATTCTGCCAAGCCGGTTCATTCTAAGATTTTCAATCGTCCTTGCTTCAGCTACGGGCACTAGAACTAAAATAGCTTAATAACTGAATGGTGGCATTCTCTATATATAGTACCATGGTTGATATCATGATAACATGATCTATCGATAATAACATACATACCTGTACCCTATTTGACAGTCCTAGGTAGGTCTCACCGCCCTACACATATCTTGACAGCAGTATATATGCAAAAAACACAACAATTTTAGGATTGTGTACGACTTCCAGGTCCCGATATAAGGTCCCACTACATTATAAATATTACTTTACCTACACTGAAGGGCCGATACTACCAGTCTACCGGGCTTTACCATAAAATTGAAGATATTGCCCCTCACTCCGTAAAACCCCGAACCCTAACAACAAGGCTCCCTTGCATTCGAGTCAGAGTTGCAACGATAAAACTTACGCGAAGAAAGAGAGAGATACAGGGCATACGCACCTTCCATCCACCAATCCCCTCTAAAAAATGAACGTAAACGAACTCCTCTCCTCTCCCCCCGTTCTCGACGATTCCGGCTCCAAAAAGCGCCCCCGCGCCGAAACCCTCCCCGGGACCCAACAGCAGTCCCTCGAGGTTGATATCCCAACAATCTCCGAGCTCACTACCCAATTCCCCACCCGGAGCGCATTGCACGCGCGCCTTAATTCCCTCCCTAGATCAATGCTTATTGCAATGCTGCTCGCAGAGAATAAGGACGCGACAGGGCCTGTGGAAAAGCTCGCACACTGTGTATACTGCCACCAACCGTTCGATAAGAGCGTGGAGGTACAGGACTGCAAGGTAGAGCATTTTGGTGACCAGGATGGATCGGCGTGGGATTGCTGTGGGTTGGAGATCCTTGAGTATGTCGATTATTCCAATGGGGGTTACCTTGCGACCCCGGAGAATATTGAGTCGCCATATTGTTATGAGGGCGTACACCGTGAGAGCTTGGTTAGTGAGGAAGAGGCAGCGGCAGAGGCGGATAACGGTGAAGTTTGGTGGAGCGAGTTTGGGGAGCGGGGACCAGATTGCAAGAGTATGGGGTGTTACGATAAGGTCAGTCGTGGGCATTTGGATAAGAAGACTAAAGCTGGGCAATAGGTAGACTTAGGGGTAGGAGAGCATTACAAGGTATCCTTTTTATGATGCCACTGGGTGCTCTAGTAGTCTGGGCCGTTTTAAACCGGTTTAGGGACGATATCGCAAGGATATAAATATGCAAGCTTTTGCAGTGTCAGATAACATGATCCTGAACTGTGTAGTCTTAGATTAACTACAAAGATTAAAACCCTATCGTATGGCTTCGGGTGACAATTCGTGGTTCAAGGGAAGTGCATGGGAGTAGAAGACCTAGGAGGCTAGGAAATACAAGAGTTTAGTGCCTGCATAAGCACGTGTTTGCGGCGTAGTCTCACTCACACTAGGCAGAAATGGGAGACGAATAGTAATGCACCTAATGGCATACATAAGTTTCACCTATGAGCAGCAGTATTTCGATCCGTAAATCTGGCGGGGTTGAAGATCAGATCTTGAAATATGTAAATATGCAGAACAAGCATAAGGATACACATACATACATGGAGTGAACTTGGTCTTCTAAAACCCTAACCCTATTGGTACCAGGCCCACGCTGGTAAAGAACAAAGAGAACCCCCCTGCACATAAAAATGCACACATTCAGGTCCTTCTAACTGTTCGCCTACAACCAAAACACAAAAATATTCTCTGATCATCCTAACAAGTCTTCATTAGTTCCGATGGAATCCAGGAGAAAGAAAACGACACCAGTCGATAAGACCCCTAAATGGGCAAGAACAAGGCCCAGCACACAGGAGGAACCTGCCCAAACAGCAACAGACGAGAAAACTTCTGCCAGTATTCATAAACTCTTGATTCGGAAGCGCACCTCACCTCAGCTGGAAGAAATTGATGAAAATTCAAATCCTCATCCTCGCAAAACTCCCAAATCCACGAAACTTCCCCATTTCAGATACCCTCAAATCGAGGACCCCTTTCTAATGTGTCTTTTACGGCAGTCTAGCTTACCGATGTTCATCAACGTTGGTTACGAGTCTATCGAGATATTTGAGACTTTTCTCAACTGGTTTTCTGGATACGTAAAGATACCTCGATGGATGGCCCCCTGGTTCTGTGGAATGAGGCAGAGGTCGAAAAAAGAAAGTATCCAGAACTTATGGGATATGAACACGAACTTCCACCAAGCATAAGCCATATCTACGATCAAGAGAGCTGGAACGTCGCTGTGGTTCATGCAACCACAATAAGTAAAGGATCTAGATATCTGTGTTTATTCGTGCAGCGTCCGGTCAGTACGGAGGATGGAAAACATGTGATAACAGAGACGGGGACGAAAGTGGGACCCACCTCAAAACACAGAGATGTGGAAGAAGAGAAAAGTGATGAGGAAGACCAGGAGAGAGGGGACGAGGAAAGACTGAAAAGAAATATCAGAGATTTAAACGCCATCATAAGTTCAGATCTCACAAAGCCCCGGGGATAAAATCAAAGGCGACTTGTGCGAAATCCTAGCAAGGATTAATCAATTAATAGGTTAGTCAATTATAAAGGCACAATGCTGTTCGGCTCTATCTGACAAACATATCTGTCGCATCTGCAGCTGAAAAAGACCTAAGCAAGGCAAACCAGCGAAGCATCCCGCCACTCAAGATCCAAATCTGATTCGGGAAAACACTGATACTAAAAAAGCTGTCACTAAACGAGTCAGTACAAAAGCGCCCATACCAAGGGCAAAGCGGCCTTCCACAGCAGGCTCTGCAAGGACAAAAAGCGATCGGCGCGCCAAAAAAGGCGCGTGGAGATACGCATGAAATGAATTCAAAGTCACTATCCGACCTTCGGGATAACATCGAGAAAAATTGGAATGATGACTTCACTCATACGACAGAAGTCTTTACTTCACCCATGGGGAGACTCGGTGCCACGAAGCTGGAGAAAACCCCACATGAGGTAAACGAAAAGTACCAGATACCTAGAATCCCAAGCAGAAGATTCTTCGCCTCTCAAGCGTGTGGTATTGATTTTATTGTTGGGCGATTCATGAACAAAGGAAAACTTACCGGCGTGTTGCTAGCGGATGACATGGGTTTAGGGAAAACTCACCGCTCTTGGGGCGGTATTTCATATCAAACATCTTTTGAAACTTGGTGTGGACGAGACAATTCCATGGCACAGTAGTAAATCAAGGGATATGGTCACACAATGCCCGCTGTTAGTTGACGCCAGGGATATCATCCGCAGATCAACTTTAATAGTCGTTCCAACTGAACTTATTGGCTGGTGGTATCACGTGATATCAGACTTTCTGGAGAAAACCGATTTTGTAATCCGGTATATCTGTGAATGGTGCCCCACAGCTGCCGAAGTGTATCTTCTCGATGAGGATCCAGCTCGAGGGAGTATACTATACTTGATTGACTACGACACCTATAAGCTGAGGTATAAAACAAACTTTCTGGATGTGAATTTGGCATAACAATATTTGATCAGTCGCACACTGTCATAGATGAAGGGAGCTTGATTTACAAAGCACTCTTAGATCTCAATGCGCCGTATCGAATTCAGCTAAGTGGTACGCAATTTATAGTTCAATCAACGATTGGGTCGCCCAGTCGAAATGGTTATTTCCTCGGCGTATGAATTCCTCCGAGTCCGTAAAACATGGGCCCCACAGACTAGCAAAGATTATCAAGAATGTTAGTGTTGGAAACTCGGACGGGAAGTTATCATATAATATCTTAAAGGCTTGCGTTATGCCTTGGACATTGCGTCGATGCGCACAAACAACAACTACCAGTGGTAATCCACTTATCAATATTCCCCCGATGACAGTAACTCAAGTTCGACTGGAATTTAGTCACACTGAGAAAGAACGCTTGAAAAGATTCATCGAAAAAAATAAAAAAAAGTAACAGGAAGAACCACCCACTGGCCGCTAGGAATTGGTGCCTGGCCTCACTTGCTTCAAACCTAATGGATGAACCCCTACAGAAGGTCACCACGATACCTCGGAACGAAAGTGTTGGTCGGGAGGGCCGGTTTTTCGCTAGATGCATGAAAACTTGATTCCAATATTATACAATCCGGTAAATAAGAAAAAGTCGTAAATAAGGCTGTCATATTTGCGCTATTACCAGAGCAAGTACTGTTAGTGAAGTGGTGGATGACTACCTATTACTCTAATAGATTTGAAGTGTACTACTGTCATCAAGACAGTATCGATGGGATCGCGGCCCATCGTGCTATTTCAATGATGAAGCTTCACAATAACGAAAACCCAGCTGTATTCATCCTCACCCCGGAAAGTGCAGAGGGCCTGGCGATCAGCGCTGCAAACTACGTCGTTTTACTCCAGAAACTCTGGAGCACCAATGAGCAACGCCACGCTCTTGCCCATGTACATCCAATCACAAAAAATCGGCCCACAAAAGCCTTTATCTTACATTCCGAGGGCGAGGTCGATGATCGGGCGGAACAGTTGCACGAGCTGTATGGAATTTTAGATTACCAACTTTTATATAGGGTCATGGGAACTGACACCACGATTAGAGAGATTTTGAACTACGGAGGAACTCTATAGTTTCCGATAGAATTATTGCGAACGTGGGTTTTCCCTGACCTGATAGTCCCATTAGCCCTTGGAACACTTATGTTCCAAGCACAGACAATGCCACTCTTTTAGCTCTCACTTTCACAATAATTCTACTGGGAACTCGAAACTGTAACCCTACGGATCCGTGATTTATGTCAGAATATGAAAAAGGGGATATGGAATGGAAAGAGTGGTAGTACAGTGACAATTATAGAACTTTGTAAACCACATCATCTATTGTTAGTTCAAGCTTGGAGCTGTTAATTTCTTTTCCTGGAGTTCAAATTCTTATAGATCGAGTTTATGTCTTTAACACTATTTATATAGGTACATGTATTTAACCACTGGGTTCTTAATATTCTAGTTCAAGTAAAGGACATTAGAAAGGCTTCCTACGTATAAAACCGACGCTTAGCTTATTGTGTAATCCTGACTGAATCGAGAATCAAAGATTAATCATGAAGTATCACTCGCGAGTGATTGAGGTATTTTGTTGTTTGTGGACACGGGTTTATGAAAGAATATCAATGCACATTACGTGAGTGTTAGATACTAGCTTATCTAATTGCCTACCACATGTATACAATAGAGGGGCCTTAACCCATATATACTGGAACATCCACCTTTCAATCCTTCATATATGATCCATTGACTAACAGGGGATGTTTTCATGATCACCTTCAGGAGATAAGAGTTGACCTAGCTCCATTTTTGTCCATACCATCTTTAATTTATGCTACATTATATAATGAAGATAGGCCTGTGCCTTACTGGGTTACGACTTACGGCCATTCGCAGAGAACTGGGGGTGTATGATTAATCGGGTTACATCGATTCAATCCAGATCCCGCCTCTAGCTATAACACTACATGCGTACAATACTCTACAAAATACATTTCTCTTCCCAGTTCATAGAATTCTGTAAATTGTACACGCTCCTAATCTATGTTTTTGCTCACTTGCTCTAGTTCACCGAGTATTTGTATGCATGCAGTATACATACATATGCGCTTAGGGCCCGTTCGGACAACTTTAGATTATTTCTTCGGATTATTGGACAGACTGGATTATCAGGTAGCGGAAATAATAATGATAATACTCATAATAAGTGGATAATCTACATGTCCGGATAACGTTGAAATAGCATTAGGCTCTCAGGATATCTGTGTTGTGTGGGAATAATTACCTCCGAAGGTGATTGTTTTCTTGGCGGATTATTGGGATAATCAGGAGTTCCGAATGTTGGATTATTAATTGCACGAACAGCATAGATTATTGTGATAATCCAAAAGTCGATAATCCGTCAGATTATCGCCAATAATCTAGATTATTGGGTTGTCCGAACGGGCCCCTAGTCCTTTTACGTGCAACACACTAAGGAAAGAGGACGAGACTGGTCCCAAAAGTTAAAACTCATAGTGCGCCTTCCGGGGTTGGGGGTTAATTATCGGCTACATATACGTATATATAACAAATACCTTAAGAAACAAGAAATGCTATTTCAAGCCAGAGAACCGGCCGTTATCTGATGATAACGGCCCGATTGAATTTTGTTACCCGTGGGTTTGTCAACGCTAACGTTCTTATTACCGCTTCCAAGTACTCACTTGTAGGCACGTTATAGAGTACATGTACATGTACATGTAGTTACTGATGTCTATTCAAGTCTCGGCCCCCCTCCTCTGATTATAGTTACATGTACTACATGTAGCTATGTAGTCTTAACCTAATCTAGCTAGTTGTCTTTAACACACTGTCTTCATCTCTCGTTACCAAGAGCTCCCTACATCACTCGTTAACTAAAAGGTTGAGCGAGATCCCTAAACCAAATCCCGACCTTTTTATTAATACGTGAGTTTGTAGATATATATATATATATATATATAATTAGCAGCCTGCCAAAGCGCCATGGATTTAGACCGAGCCAGCGGGTATATGTCGCAACTCCCGGATCCCTTGTATATATATATTGTAAGGAATCTTCCTTTCTCTTCTATCCTCAGTCCTCTGTTCGCAAAAGGTTTATACGAGGTGGATCTTAGTTAATCAACTTCACTATTAACTACCTGAGGTATGTACTTCATTTAGAAGTACAACCATGCACTCACTACATGCAGAGAGTAGTAGATCAATACATACATGGACCATTGCATGCCTACAGGGATAATTTAATGACCCATGATATTGTTGCCAAACTGGGCATTGCAATTGGCGACAGAGCGAGTTCCTACTGTATAGTGCTTCTTAGAGAAAGCATGTAGCAGTAGATTCCGCTACATATATAGGCAGGTGAGTTATTGAGCTTGGGCATCCTATGGATACCGATGCCGGCCTAATAAAACGCCACCCGAGACTTGTGCCTGGTGCCTGGACGAAACCGCTGAGATCAGCTTGCGTTGAACCACAAACCTATCTTGTTCCACTTGCATATTTACTCGCCATATGCGGTGTGCGCTAGTAGTTACTTGCTTGGACCGGCGTCTTCTAAAGAGTTAGCCCTATGGATATGGGGTCATATTTTTCAGCTTGAAGGAGCTCCTCCCATCTTTTCTCTGTCACATTCACACTATTTCCCATCCGACGGTGCAATAACTTCTTCCAATTTCATTGCACGAGTGATCATACATGATTGGATCCACGAGGGGGAAGAGTAAAAAATTTCCTCGCCTAAGGATGCTGATCCTCCGTTTTTCTACATTGCCAGCATGTGGTTACATAAAAGTAGTTAATTGGACATGCCGTCGCGCGATGACATAAATTCAACCATAGACTAGGTAGTTTTTTTTTTTTTTTTTTTTTTTTTTTTTACTTCGGAAAATTTTTTCTTTGACCCTCTCTCTTTTCATTGGAGAAGTCCAGGTTCAGGGCAAGGGATGCTGTTGGTATCATCCACTCTGGACCTGCATGTGTCACCCACCACCATCACGGTGTCTGCATGCGCCATCACTCGCCGCCCAGACTCTGGAGAAATGCATGCCAAGGATTTCGGTTACAACCGGGGACCTCAACAGGGTGCTCCTACTCGTCCCGACACTCGATCATCGATTTGTTTAACTGGGTTTGAGAGACCACAATGCTGGAAGCGGACGAAAGAGCGCGTTTGACGCAACGGGCCGATGCAAGAACCCCATGGCTGCGTACACATATCATTGTTTCCCCCCTTCCCTTATTGTTTGATTGGATTCAGATCACGATCTTGTTTGAAATCGGACTTTTAAGCATATGGAAAAAGGCGTAATTGATTTCAGTAATAGGGCTGGCCGTAGGTAGAGAAAAATATCTATCTGCAGAGTCGTATCTAACTGAGGGGTTTCCCCGATTACCTGTACCTACATACATGTAGGTACATAATATGTATTCATTATCGCAGGATGTTCTCATCCGATATCCATCGTGACCTCCCAGGGCTTGACCTGCAGTCTTTCTGAGTGCCCACCTAATCAGTACTGTGTAAGCTTGTGGTCAGAAGACTTGGCAGTGCAGTGAGCGGGTGTGCAGTAATGGACCTTATGACCACCAACCTCCTCCTCTTCCTCCTCTTCCTCCTTTGTGCAGAATCAACTGTGTGCAGGGCATAGGTACTGTTCAAAGATTGCCCCTGGCCTCAAGCAACTCTCTCTTTGCTCCCTTCACCCTTGACCTCGCCCTCCTATATACACAGCTCCTACGTTCCTCCTCCTCTATTTTCCAAACACGACAAATATTGCAGATGTCGCATTCTCAGCAACCCGAGTCTAGCTCTGCCTCGCAACAGCGAGCTCCCAGCCCGCGGCCTTCATCTCCTGGCCCTCGTCCAACTACGCCGCGACTTCAAGCAACCGTCCGCCTCGGTTCGCCAGTACCTGGCCATGGCTTCCCAGCAACTGTCGTGGGAGCTCGTCCAGCCTCGCCTGCCTCAGTAATGCAGAATCCCTTATCTCAGTACAACTTTCCAGGCGGCAGTGGCTCGCCTCCAAGGTTTGGGACACCTCCACGTCTAGGCACGCCAACCAGATTTGGGACACCGCCTAGGTTTGGCACACCTCCTCCCCAAAATCATGGAGTGAATATCCCTAGCTTCGCAAACCCGTCACAATCGCCTTCCCGAGCACAGAGTATATATGGATCTTTTGACTCCCGGCAGCCGGTAGAAGACCCAGAGGTTGTGAGACGGCATCTAGTCACCGACGATATCGTGTCAAATTCACCGGCATTTGGCCAGGCGAGTGGAGGAGGAGTCTTGGATACGGAGTTTTCGTCATTGCAGCTTCAGGGTGGAGATATAACACGTCCGATCTACCGTTATGTAGAGAGCATAGAGAATAATGGTGGCCGCCGGAGTCGTTCGCGGTCTTTTCATGTTCCGCGTCCTGAGCCAGATGATGATACTTTAAATATCAGCAATATCAAGCAAATCGGTGGGTTCAGGAGAAATTACATCCGTCGTGTGGAGGGTGCTAGTCCTGCGCCTGGGCACAGTTATGGACATGCAATGCCGATTAGGCGACCGTTCTTGACGAGAAACTTCATTGAATTCTTGACATTGCACGGGCATTTTGCCGGTGAAGATCTGGAGGAAGAGGATGAGGAAGGGTGGACGAGTGATGAAGCCTTGATCGAACAAGGCGGGAGAGATGATATCCCCGATGGCATCGGGGAAGGGAGTGCATTACTTGGAAGACCAAGGACCGCGCGAAGGAAGAGTATTTCTCACCAAGGAACGGCGGGGTCTGGAAAGGCAGCACTTTTGCTGTTAAAGAGTTTTGTTGGCACTGGTGTGCTATTTCTGCCCAAAGCGTGAGTTCATATCTGTTGAGGAAAGAATGGAAAAACAGTCTAACAAGATTTCAGCTATTCAAACGGTGGGATGGTATTCTCCAATGTTGTTCTCCTCTTGACAGCACTGTTGTCTTACTACTGCTTCGTGCTGCTGGTAAGAACTCGTCTAAAGATAGCCGGAAGTTTTGGAGGTTAGAGTCTTTCTATATTTTCTTATTTTTATTTATGCTGACAAAATGCAGATATTGGTGGTATCCTATACGGTCCCAAGATGCGACTCACTATTCTATCCTCGATTATCGTATCCCAAATTGGGTTTGCCGCTGCCTATATTGTCTTCACCGGAGAGAATCTTCAGGCCTTTATTTATGCGGTCACCAAAGGGGAAACGCATCTTGACATAAAATGGCTTATTCTGCTCCAGTTGGTGGTCTTCCTCCCAATGTCGATGATCCGTGACATGGCGAAACTTGGATTCACGGCTCTTATTGCCGATTTCTTCATCATGCTTGGTCTTGTCTATCTTTACTATTACGACTTCTTCACTCTGGCGTCAGAGGGTGTCAGTGACATCGTTTCGTTCAATTCTGAAAACTGGACATTATTTATTGGAACAGCAATTTTTACGTTCGAAGGTATTGGATTGATCATCCCAATTCAGGAGACCATGCAGAGGCCCGAGAAGTTCCCGAAAGTATTGGGAGGTGTTATGGTTATCATAACCGTTATTTTCCTTAGTATGGGAGCGTTCAGTTACGCCGCGTATGGTAGCAATACTAAGACCGTGATCATCCTAAACTTACCACAGGATGACAAGTTTGTCAACGGGTTAGTCCCCTCCGTCCCTTCTTGATTAATATTGAGTAAAACTAATACCATAATATCACAGCGTCCAATTCCTATATTCGCTTGCCATTCTCCTCTCTACGCCCCTACAGCTCTTCCCTGCCATTCGTATTATGGAAACCGGCCTCTTTCCTCGCAGCGGAAAAAACAATACTACTGTTAAATGGCAAAAGAATGGTTTTCGCTTTATCACTGTTTTTGTTACGGCCCTTATCGCATGGGGTGGCGCGGATGATCTTGATAAATTTGTTGCCCTTATTGGAAGTTTCGCGTGCATCCCGTTGGTGTATATTTACCCACCGATGCTTCATAGTAAGGCATATGACACGAGTCGTTTCATGAAGGTAGCAGATATGTCGCTGGTTGTGTTTGGGTTCTGTGTTATGGCCTATACGACCACTTTGACAGTTCAGAAGTGGAGGGACCCGAATCAATAAGCGTGACGAACCTAAAAGGTTTGATAAGTCACGTTTGATGACTATGGAGATGTCGACATAACCGAGAATTGTAGGTGATTATGGACGGGCGTAAGGATTTAAGAACGGTCGTGGGGACCAAGATTTAGCGATTTTTGTTTTTTGTTTGTGGTGCTTTCGTTAATTTTATATATGACAACCATTGGCTTCTTTTGAATACACAAATATTTCTACCATTTGTTTCATTCTGAGTAGTACTGGGTTAATTGCTTGTTTTTGTTTTTTATTTGCTCTCGCTACTGATGAATTGGTTTCTCTTGCTCGTTTTCTATTCCGGGCTGTTGGAGTGTAGAGTATCAAGACTCCCGGCGGGAGTGATAGGATTTTGGTTTCTTTTTTTTGTACGGGGTTTAAATAGTTGAATGAGTGTGAGCAGTCTCGACTAGATAGATAACTACATGTGTTGGTTTGTGATGTATTGTTTCTGATCCCAAACATCAATATTGCCCATACCTGGCTATATTATATAGATATCAAATATAGAACTACTCTAGAATATCACGGACAGGAAGACACCCCGAGGAAGTTAGTAAATAGTTGAGGATCGATCTGAGAAATATGGGAGGATTCCTATTGGCCCAACTAACCATGCAAACCCAGTTTTCAGACCCTGTTTTTACAATACTCTATCTCTTGCTGTGCTCTAGATCTATTTTATCAATTATCAAATCAATTATCGATAACTTCAATAAATAATTGCAGGGGAATGTGGTAATTGAGTAATGATAATATTAAGGGACAGGGAAAGCTAGGATTCTATCTCGCCACTATGTTTTTGATCAATGTTCTAGATAAATGTTTCAATTGGAGAATCACAGTCTCGCCTTTAACCCTGTTTTGTATCTACTACATGTATGTATGTAGTAGAGCCTCGATCATGTGACGCAACTCTAAATACACGTCCCTAGACGAACCAACGATCAACAAACCACACACAATGAAGCAACCACGGTATCGAAAGCAAGGAGGCGATGCATATATGAGAATTTTCTTATTTTTCTTTGCCTGGAAGCTCCTGTTGATAGGTCTTGCTCTCATCACTCCTTCTCCGGCGTACGACACATCAACCTCCCTGATCTTAGGAACGAATAAAACCGGCTCCAGGTCGACACTCATTGAGAACCTGTGTGTTAAGCTAACACGATGGGACGCCATATATTTTGTGAAAGCTGCCGAAAGGGGATATGTCAATGAGCAAGAATGGGCTTTTGGGTGGGGATACGTACAAGTCGTCTCTGGGCTCGAGAAAGGTATCTAGCTCACTGAAAATACATCAGGCCAAGAAGATTGAAGTCTAATCATTGCCCGGAGCTTGGGATCTGGAGTCGAATAGTTTTGTCGTCTATCGGAATTACATTCAGGTTACAGCCACCATACCTACATGCCCTGAGCGGAATCTTCATATCCAACATTTCGCATTTACTGTCGACGCTAGTACTGTATAAGTCAACCTTATTGGTATTTGAGACACCGGCCGGGAGCGCAGAGAAGATGGCGTTCATTACGGCTTGTCTCCATGTTGTTTCCCCGGCTGGGCTGTTTCTTTCGGCTCCGTACAGTGAGAGTCTTTTTTCGCTATTGTCGTTTACAGGGAGCTTTTTATACATTTGGTCAGGTAGGGAGCTTGAAGCTGGGAATATGTTCCAAAGCAACACTGCTGCCCTAGCAAGTGCTATCATATTTAGCCTTTCGTGCATGGTCCGTAGCAACGGACTTCTCAACGGGATACTTTTCCTGCATGATTTCATCCTCCAAATACATAGTGTGATCACCGGAGCAAATGGAAAATCAAACACTCTATTTTCGAGATTATTCCGAATTGGTATCTTGGGAGCCGGTGGCTTGACTATTGCCCTGGGGCTTGCATTGCCTCAGGCGATTGCTTGGAGAGACTACTGTACAGCGGGGAGTAATAGACCGTGGTGTTCAAATATCCCCCCTAGTATTTATTTCTATGTTCAGGATTATTACTGGTATGCTTATCCTCACGCCCTTTACTTTAAGCCTTGACTTACATTCGGGAAATCTTAGGGATGTTGGGATGTTTCGTTACTGGACACTCCCGAATGTTCCACTATTCCTGCTAGCGGCCCCGATGCTAACACTTATGATTGTGTCTGGTGTATGGGGTATCGGTATCAAAAATACAGCCGGTACACAGTCTATTGATTTTGACAAAACTCTTCTTCGCAAATTAGCATTTCCGCAATTGCTACTGGCCGTGATGGCTATTGTAACATATCATGTTCAGATCATAACAAGGATCAGTAGCGGTTACATGGTTTGGTACTGGTGGGTTGCGTACAAGATGTCTGCCGGAAGAGCAGCGGAAGAGGTTAAGGGAAAGGACTGGACAAAGTTTGTCGTGAGGTACATGGTGCTTTATGGGATTATCCAGGGTGTTTTATTTGCAGGATTCTTACCCCCGGCGTGAGGTAAGGCCAACGATAGTTTAGATAGTTACCTTAGCTCAACTTTTTTATTTGTATGATACAATCCACAATTCCAGAACAATCCGTAATTATATAGAAACAAAACAAGAAAAAGGCATTCATTGCCAAACAGAAAATTATCTCGCATTAGCCCTCTTGCTCTTCCCTGGCCGCTTCTTCTTTCCGGCTGCGAAGCTCGACTTATTCCTTTTGGCCGAGAAACCACTCAGGTCAGCGGTTGACTCGGCATCGCCGCTCTTTGAAAACCTCTTCTTTCCCCCATGCCCGTATTTCTGGTCTTTCTTTTGCCTCTTTGCCCTTGAAGCTCTGGACGGATCTCGGTCCCTCTTGTCTTTTCGCCCAGAAGAGGCTACGGCATCTTCGAGAGCAACATCGAACATGTCTGACTCGTTTGTAAACTCTGTGTCCGCTCCTTGTCGTTCTAAAAAATAAAATCAGTCAGTAAGATAATTTCGACTTTTTATGAAAAAATAAAAGCACACTCACTCCTCTTCAAAACCTGGATCTTCTCCAGAGTGTCCTTCTTCGCCTTATTTCTCTCCTCCAGCTTCGCAAACTGCACCTGCTTTCCGAACTTCTTCAGATCTCTCTGCCTCCTCGCCTCAGCGGCTGCCTTCTTGTTCGCCGCCTCATCCAACAGCTTCTGTTTTATTAGGCCCATGTGCTCATCATCTTTTAACATCTCCGCAAAGTAGTCTGTTGGACGAGAGAATGGCACGCCCTCCTTAGTAAGCTTTTTTCGTGCGATGTTGACGGCGTCAAGCGCTTGCTTGTAGAATGTGAGCTCGCGGTTAAGGTCGTCGTCGACGTCCTTGATCTCAACAGGAGCATCGGTGGTGACAGATTGGTGCTCGACAAATGGGAGAGATGATAGTGGGAGAGCGATGCGCTCAAGGACCTGGGTAAGTGCCGAATGGTTGTTGATTGTGAGCTTTTGATGGGGGAGGAGGTCGGGGACTTCGAGATCGTCATCGTCGATGTCGGAGAGCGCAATGTCGTCCTCGTCCTCGTCCTCGTCACCTTCGTCGTCCTCATCGTCCTCGTCATCCTCCTCCTCCTCCTCCTCATCCTCCTCATCTTCTTCTTCTTCGTCTTTGTCTTGAATCTCCTCGGCGGCGGCAGATGTCTTGCTAGTATTTTTACTAGTATCGACAAGTTCTGGTACCTCCTCGTCATCTTCGTCTTCTTCCTCGGCATCCTCCCATTCTTCTACCTCCTTCTTTTCATCGCCGATAGATTCTCGCTTTTTTGGTTGTCTCCTCGATATTTTCTTTAGTTTATCGCGGATTGGGTCTTTCCCCAGCTGTCTGTTCAGCGCATTTTTCTACCAATTTTCAAGTCAATAATTAAAAATAGAGCTCTAGTAAGAATCGGTGAGTTAAATTGATAGGAAATAAGGAAATATACCAGTTTGCTTTTTGGTTTCGCCATTGTTGAAATAATGGTATGGTTGCCTGGGGAATTCTTCAGCGAATTGGAAACTTTTCCATTGGGGAATTTTTCTTGAGTGGCTTGGCCAGTGCAGCAGGGCCGGGTGATGGCAAGGGATAGTTACCCTACTCTACATACATGTAGGTACATACAGAGTCTGGTAGAATTATTGCGAAAGTCAGAACTAAAAGAGTGGGCTTCTTGGTCCGTGCTCACTGCAGAAATTCCTTTAAGGGCCAATAGGACTATCGGGTCACGGAAAACCCACTTTCGCAATAATTCTACTAGACTCTGTACATGTATGTATGTACTTGCTTGGCAGTCTAGAAAAGAATAAAAAAGGTACATGTACCCACAGGTGAGTACATGTACTACATCTAGTAGTAGTTTATATAGTAGATTGTCTTTCATAAAATTTTTAATAATCAATAGTCATCTAATTTCCCAAAAAAACAAAATTACAAAATTGGTATCGATTTTATGCCTAGCGTCCACAAAAAAAAAGCCATCGATATAAAAATAAAGAATCAAGCTTGACGTGATTACAAACCGCGCTACCCGCAAAAATAAACCCCAAATCCATATAATGTTCCATCAATGTCCGTTGCGCACCCTCACACGAAGTTAACATTGCCAATCAATATATGTCTAAAGAACTCTGGGCTTGAGATTGCACCATGCCCTCACAGCTCTTGCATCCTCCAATTCGACGCACCTCCACAGCGAACGCTTCGCTCTTCCCATTTCACCAAGAAGCTCGTAGGCACGAGCGAGTGCAAACCACGCCTCTGGTATATCCCAGCCGTGACTTGTAGCTGTAAGGTGCTCCAATAGGCCGAGTGCACGATTAATTGAAGCAAGAGAAGAGAGGTTTAATTCATCCTCCGACACACTGTTATTTGGCGACTTTGCTGCTACCACTGAAGAAGAAGAGGTGGAGGGTCGGGCCGCTACATCAACCATATTATTTGCAGGAGTTACTACAGGAATCGGGGTTGGTGTGGCAGGAATTTGGAGCAGCAATTGACAAAGACCCACGATGGCAAGTGGGTGGTTGACCTCAAGAGCTATAGCAGCATTAAAATACTCAATAGCCACAGCTTTTTTCTCCTCTTCCATTGCCAGGAATCCCCTCTGCATTGAGCATTAGCTACTGAGGATTTATTATAAGAGTAATCAAGAACCTTACCTCTGTCAAAACATCTGCTTCACCTTCTCCTTTTAGCCCGATTAAAGCACTGGCCTCGTCAAGAGCATAAGTGGCACCACCGAAATCTTTTGATCTCCTAGCTAAACCTCCAATAAAAATCCAGACTTTCCTTAAAGCCGCTAAAGCCCTTCTTTTTTCATCCTCTTCATGGAGCTTTGGCTCTGGGAGTTGCTTTGGTCGCCTAATGCTTCGTGGCTTGGCATCTTTTCCAATCTCATCTGTTATTCCGCTCCGCAATGCGCGTATTGGGTACGGCAACTTGCTTTGTGAAAGGTTGTTCGGGATGTCTTCTGCTCGTGGAGCTTCTCTTCCCATGTGACCCTCTGCAGCACTGTCCATTGGGGCGATTGAACTATCATTAGTCATGAATGATGTAGTGGATCCGATGTGGGACAACGGTTCAGAGGAAGATCCAGCAGTACCCATATCCTGTAATTGATGTTTGTGCAACTTCAACTTAAGCATTTGAAAAAGGTGGGTATTGTGGTGATGATTCTCTTTGACGCTCCCAGCCGGGCTTCGCTCAACACTTGCCGAGGAAGTATTTGTACCGCTGGGTAGTGGCGGCGTTGGAACGTCTGGAATGGGCATTCGCCCATGATCTCCTTTGCCTGATCTCATACTCGAAAATGACTTCATTCGTCTAATTGTCCCGCTAGAAACACTACTAGGGCGTCCAGTTTTCTTTAGTAGATTATCATTTTGATAGGCGCCTCCGTGAACATCTGTAACCTGTATTTGAGGAGCATCAGGGCCGGGGCCGAGACCAGTAGATTGTCGCAAGGATTGATGACCTGATATTGGGCGAATGCTTCCGGAGTCTCCTATGAATTCCTCCGGTGGTAAGCTTGATACAGTGGTAGAAAACATGCTTTTCCGTCTGCCTCCTAGGAGCCGGGGCTTCCTGTTTGTGGTATTTGGTCGGGTGGGCGGGGGATTATCCAACTGACCATTGTCATGCAAGGACCGGGAGCTATGGTCCAGCTGTGCTGCCTCAAACAGGCGTCCATATATATCCAGTAGATGATCGGCCATCTTCACCGCAACTCCAGCCCCATCTAGAGCTTCCTCTATGGCAATTTGAGTCATTCTCACTTCGAGAACACTCTCCTTTTCACCAATACCCATCCCTCTAAACACCGACATATCTTCTCCCAATATTTCAAAAACGTTTGCACATGCCTGTCTAGCTTCCTCAAAATTCTCCGTCACAGTCATCAGGAGTGATAATAGATGTAATAGGGGCACCGTGCGACGTTTATAATCCCTTCTTCCATCCCAGGCATCATCAAACTCCTCCTCTGTGAGGTATTTTACGATGACCAAGCCCTTTTTAGTACTTTCCATTGCCGAATCGATGTCTCCTACCTCTAGCTGGACGAGGGCTAGTCCATACCACACATCAATATCAAACTGATCGTGTGTTAATGCCTTCTCGAAGGCTCTCACCGCTGCCCTCTGTATATCCGGTCTACTGTCTCCATCGATAGTATGTCGTGCCCAGGTCGCATTTGCAGTCCCGATGCCTCTGTAAACAGACGCGAGCATATCATCATCTCTTACTCGCCATTCGTCAATCCACCTTTCGATCCTTTCTGCCAAAGCCATTCCCTTCCTAGCATCACCTACGAGCCCACAAAGAACACGGATCCCCTCAACTGTTGTTTCAAGAATTGTTTTATCGTCGTCGATATCTTTTTCTATATGCCCCTTTGCGATCCTGTCTTTGGCTCTCTGGACCAAATCGACGTAAGTATCCAAAGATCTCACAGCATCTGGGAAATTCCCTACTGCTGTAAGAGCAGTGAAGAGATGCCTTAATATTCTCGGTGAATGGAATGTCTTCGTGGCAGCCCTATATAAAATCTCTACTACTGCCGGAGCCTCCTCTCCAGAGCCACCAGCAACCCTCCAGTCCTGTACAACAAGGTCAACCCATTCGCCTATAGCCTCATGATACTCATCAGCCCTGGGAAAGTTAAGACCACGCAGCAAGTATTCTTCATAAACATGCTCCACAACTTTAAGTTCTGCTTTTAATACCTCGGCCGTCCCCGCTTTGTGCATCATTCCTGTTGGTGGGCTGTTTGTAGGCACAACAGAGACAGTTCTTCCTGCTTCGGGTTTAAACGATGGTAGCTTCCGAGGAATTGGCCGATCTGGGTGACCTTCGGGTAAGAGGAGGAGTGAGATGAACTTGAAGTAATTTCTGTAGACTTCCCTTCTCTCCAATTCCTTTTCTGTATTTAATCCACTCTCTGTAGCCGCCGGAACAGTACCGACAGGTCCAACTTGTACCTGTGCAGCGGATGAAAGACCAGCGACAAACTGATGAAAACTCCTGAATGCCCTTGCAACAGAAGCTTCATCGATTGTTGTTCTACCATCAGCCATCCCAACTTCTTGAGCTACGTATTCCTGCATCTCTGGCGTTTCTTCGCCTTCGCTCGATTCCCCTAGAGTTTGTTCAGAGTCCGACAATACCATCTGGGGAATATGATAGTACCTGGAAGAATGTGATTATCAAGCCAGCAGCTGTAAGCTGTAAGAGCGTGGTGAGAAAGTGCTTTCTCCGTCCACAACAGAAATGAAGCCGATGTCTGTTGTGCCGGCGTGTATGTTGCCGGAAGTTTTGTCGCTGCACGGTAGTTTTGTAGTGGTAACGAAAGATCATCAGGACTCTGATGGGCCAGTGCAATCCCTAAGGCATAATAAGTATCTAGTCTAGCGGAAGTTCGAGTCCTGGTAAGAGACTAGGCAACAAAGCTTGACAAACCTTTCAGCACGAGTGCCTTTATCCTAATCACTCCAATGTAATCCCCCTTTCCCCCACCAACCCAACTTTCACCGACCTCATCCTCGCCAGGTATGATCCTCAAAGCAGTTTCCCAATCCCCTTTCCGAGAATAAAGCCATGAAAGGATTGTTCGTGCTTGCAGTATATCATCGGGGGTTGTTACCATGCTGTGAGCACCCCCGGAGGGACTAGGTAGGCTTGCAACATTTGAATGGGAGTCCAGCTCTGCCTGTAGGGGACCTTGTAGAGCTGTAAGGGTTGCGTGGTAGTTTGCAATAGCGTCAGCCGTAGACCCTACTCCAAGGTGAGGAAGGCGATAAAGTTTTGCTTCGGTCGAGGCGGTCAGAGCGAGGCCTAAATAGTCCGCATTAGTATACACTTGCTGGGAAGAGCTTTCAGGAGATCAGCGGAGATGAGGGGAAACATTGAAGAATACATTTTCTTCCGGGAGCATGTTTTTGAACCTTTCGGGCATGCTCTGGAATGCCATCCCACTCGCCATTGCAGCGAGCTGCGTCTAGGACACCAAGGTAGTTATTTGCTTTTACCTATGATTCAGGAGCTCTGTTAGTAAAAACCAAAGAAAAAAGTAGTAGCTTCAATAGTAGGATACCAGTACCGTACTCATAGAATCGTTTTGGGGCTTGTATACAGGAATTGGTGAAAAGGAGAAGAAGGGGCGATTTCGTGGAAGAGCTGAAGAGCTTAGGGACTGACTTCGTACCGGAGATGAAGCAAGTTTGGTTGCGGCTCAGACATTACACCCTAACCCTCAGCTTACGCTATTTCTATTTTAGCTAGCTGAGACCGGATTAGTTAGATGCAGAGTGTAACAACGCGGCTTGCCGTCTGAGAGTCTGAATCTCGGACCCTCTTATCTCGGCCCGAGTTGAGTTGAGATACCAGTGCCACAGACGTTCCTATGTTTGCGACGGACATCATAACTATAATACAGCTTACATGTTACCGTACTGGTGCTTACATTTGCGTCCATAAATAATCCCGGATGTGCCAATAATTATATATATCATCAACATACAATAAAGAGTAGGGTACGCATAATTTTAAGATACATGTATCCGGTATCGCTTCTGGAGCGCAAATCACTCAACCAGTTGGATGCGGCAACTAAACCACATGAACCTATGAGCCGTACACAGCATGTTCATATCCACATTGACCTGGTAGGCTAAGTAAACTCGCAATGCCATTTAAAACGAGAGCAAAGAGCTCATTAAAAATCAGAACACCGTTTAACCATAGAAATCTAAGAAAATACAATGAAAGAACCCAATTAATCACAAGTATTATATCCAAGGCTGTAGTGTACCATTATTAACCCTGTTCTACGCATGAACCTCGCCCCTGTGTGACCTGAACAAGCCTGTACAGATCCCAACAATTCCACGTAAGTACCCATCATTTACATTATTGCACTCCCACCATCACGGCTACAAATTCTAGAAACATCCACCCATCGCAACGATTTACTGGGCCTTCCTCGCCTTGGCTGCCTCCTTGGCCAGCTTGCGTTCCCTGCGCTGCTTGGCTGCCTCAGGTCCAGCCTCGGTATCAAGAACATAGTCCCACCACCTGAAAGAACTGGAATAGTTGCCAATGAAACGCTCATGATGCACATCGTGATGTTCGGCACCAGCCCAGAAAGGAATAAAATGGTGCAAACTCCATGGGAACTCGTATCCGGAGTGAGCATCGATGGCCTGGAACAAACGTAGGGTGATCCAGATGTAAACAGTGAGAATGTGGAGATCCTTAAAGATCATACACCACAAAATAGGGGAACCGACTGTTCCAATACCGAGGAACAAGACTTCGATAGGCGATGCGTATTCGGCGGCAAGACCAAATGGAGCAGCGTAGGTGTGGTGGATCTTGTGGACATGTTTGTAGAGTGGTCCCCAATGGAACGCGCGGTGGGACCAGTAATGCCATGTATCCTCCATGATGAAGAAGATGGCAATTTGGAAGGCCATTTTAGTCCATGAAGGGAAGGGAACCCCGGTATCCATACCGAAGTATTTGCACATGGGGTGGAAAAGCCATATCTGTGGAAGCTCAACAGTAAAGTGAGAGAGGAGAACTAGCTTTGCGCATCGCCATTGCTCTTCCGCAGTGGGAATTTTTGTCTAAACAAGATTATTAGGTTCAATGTTTCGTTGAAAAGTAGCCATTGGGTCCAACCTGTTGAATTTTGTATTTACGGAAGTAGGGAATTGCGTCGATAATGATCCAGGGAAGAGATCGTCCAAAGTAGATCACTTCGTGAAGAACGAACGACATGATACCAGTCGCGAGAACATCGTTGCCCATAAATTGATACCCTGTACGTAAGATTCAGCAAATAAGTTTCAGAATACCAGTATCGGCGGGAGATACTAACATGCGGCCCATAGACGTTCAAATGTATTCAGGTGCACATTATACTCTCCGATCTTCTCATAAGTTTGCCAGTAGTTGCCTCCATCGGGCATTATCGTTGTAAAGTTCGACCTAGGAGCAAAAGGGGCGTTGGTTAGTGAGAGAACTATTGATAAGAAAAACTGCTGAAAGGTAAACAAACATGACTGCCGTCTGAAAGAATCGATGGTAGAGTCCTCAGGATTGAATGATGAGAATTCAAACAGGACACCTGAGCACTTGATAGCGACGATAGGAACAAGAGTGAAAGGGAAAAACGACGGAAGATGGTGCCTTTTAGCAGCCACTACTCCCTACCCAACAACTGTGTGGAGTGTAACCTGCCGGGGACCCTGGTCTCTGTTGATTGGTTGTGGCAACTGCAAGGGGAAAGGAGCCTCCCAAAAGGGTGATTCTGGAAGGGGGGAAGGTGGTGCCACTTTGGGTTGACTCGGAAACTGCAATTCCCGCTCAGATCCGCGTTAGGCAGTGGCCAACAAAAACCCTGCCAATGTTTCTCTGGCTAGCTCTGGCGATCTATCTCTTCGATAGAACATCCGACGCGGCGTCCCATCACAAGAGATCACGACACTTCCTGTTCCTGAAAACATGCTTATTCATGATCCAATTATTCAAACCCCTAATTCTATGCCTCCTTTGTTCTTTGCGGAATATCCCATCGAATGTTGACTTTTAAATTATAAACTCAAGTCAGATCATAATCGGATAACTACGAGCCATCTGTCGTGATTTCTGGGCTTTGGAGTCCGGAATGAATGCTCTCCCTGTTTAAACACGGTTACTCAGGTTGAACAAAGATATAATTTAGGTTAAACCACCGTGGTAATCTACATACAATGTACATACATGTATATCTATATACGTAGAGTACAACTTGGAACATTGACTTACCCTGCAGTGTCGTACTCGCATTCGTTTTCATAAACAGTACCGGTCTAGAGACCCTGACGATTTCTAATACCAGGTTGATTTGACAAATTAGGTTTGCTTGGAACCAGATATCTATAGACTTCAACTATTGTAAGTATTAAATTCCAACAGCTTTCAAAACTACAGCAGCTGTACATAGAGTGGAAATCAGACAACAATTGGGTACATGCATGTATTGAGTATCCCTTGGGCTGGTGAGACATGCAGATTCCTCGACTACTGAGGAGCGCTCGGCATAGTGACTTCACCATTGAGGAAGACCAATTTCACAGATGCAAAGTCACTTAGCCACCGTATTATACATATCATGTAGTGAGTAAGTCGGGGAACCATGCAGTATGTCTCACATGAAGCCCAAGGGATATATCATAGAAAATCATTTATATGGCCATACATCCGTCGTCTCTACTTCTTATCTGAATACATGTAGGTACAGTACTTAGTTACAGGACACCAGTGCAAATAATATTAGCCCTACATACATGTGTATGCCACAAAACTCTAAAATCTTACAGCTGTGAGCGAAACTGTTGTTGTCTGGATTACCTTGGAAACTGAGAACCCATTCGGACAATCCAATAATCTGATAGAATATCGATTTTTAAATTATCAAAAATAATCTACGCTATCCTGATTATCCCAACGATCCGCCAAGTAGACAATCACCTTTAGAGGTACGATAACCCAATCTGTCCGATTTCTAGATAAGTCATGAATTGAATTGAGTTCTACTATAGTCTTGGCACATATCTAACCAGACTACATGTAGCCTGTAATGTTTCTAGAAGGGACTGTACGGTATATGGGATTCAAAGGAAAAAACAGATATTTATGGTGCCATACTGTGTACATGTACATGTATCTATCATATGGGTTATAAGAGGTACATATATGAATAGCATTCTCTACTTCATTCGCCATGGTGGAAGATGTACTTATCGTCGCCAAGATAGGGCAAACCCTAAACAGTCCCATCAACACACTGAGTAGGCAAACCCCGGCAATGTAGCAATCTGTATTCCCGCCCAAGCAGATTTATCGACGGAAACCCATCACTAACAACGCCAAAGATCAATAAGAAACGACACAATGGTGAGTCACCTACGCTTATTTTTGTTCCGATATTTCAATCCTCATTTTGAAGGAATTCCTTACAAAGTCAAAAAATAATGTTTTTTACGAAATTCGTTGGATTTGCGGGGACGAAATGGATTATTGGGAAAGCTAACGATAAACCTTTCTTTAGACGACTCGTCCGACCGTCTCCATTCATGGCGCCGATGGTGCCGCTTGCGGAACCACCGCTACTCTCCCGGCTGTTTTCAAGTCCCCCATCCGACCGGATATCGTCCAGCAGGTCCACACCGGAATGGCTAAGAACAAGAGGCAGCCGTATGCTGTGAGTGAGAAGGCTGGACATCAAACCTCTGCTGAGTCTTGGGGAACTGGTGGGTCATTTCTTTCTTATAGAATTGGAGCTGGAAATAGAGCAGAGCGGTCGAATTGGAGACTTTACAACTCTCGGCACTTCGCCAGATATATAATTTTCTCTACTTGAAGCTAATAAACCTTAGGTCGTGCTGTTGCCCGTATCCCTCGTGTCTCTGGTGGTGGTACCCACCGTGCTGGTCAGGCAGCCTTCGGTAACCAGTGTCGTTCCGGTCGTATGTTCGCCCCTACCAAGGTCTGGCGTAAGTGGCACGTAAAGGTCAACCAAGGACAAAGGCGTTTCGCTACTGCCTCTGCCCTCGCTGCATCCTCTGTCGCTCCTCTTGTCCAGGCCCGTGGCCACCGCGTCTCTGGCGTTCCTGAACTCCCGCTCGTCGTTGCCGATTCCGCATTCAGTTCCATGGAGAAGACCCGTGCTGCTGTCGCCCTCTTGAAGTCCGTCGGTGCCTACACTGATGTCGTCAAGGTCAGCAAGTCCAAGAAGCTTCGCGCTGGAAAGGGAAAGCTTAGGGGCCGCCGTCACAGGCAGCGCCGTGGCCCTCTTCTCATTGTCAACCCAGCCGATGAGAGCGCTTCTGGTGTCGTCAAGGCTTTCCGCAACATTCCTGGTGTCGAGACTGCCCCCGTAACAGCCCTCAACCTCCTCCAACTTGCCCCTGGTGGTCATCTCGGTCGTTTCGTTATCTGGACCGAGTCTGCATTCAAGGCCCTTGACACTATCTACGGAACCACCACCACACCTTCGGCTCTCAAGAAGAACTACCTTCTTCCCTCGAACGTTGTCACCAACTCTGACATCGGCCGTCTCATCAACTCTGCTGAAGTCCAGGCTGTTGTCAGGCCTGCTAAGGGTGGTGCTAGACAGAAGAAGGGTGGAAAGGCTGGTGTGCTCAAGAAGAACCCTCTTAAGAACAAGCAGGTTCTTCTTAGGCTCAACCCTTACGCAAAGGCTTTTGCTGCTGAGAAGCTTGGAAGTGTCAAGGTCGAGGCTTCAACAGAGAGGCCAGGAAAGTCCGAGACTTTCAAGAAGATCATCAACACCGATTAAGCGTTTGGAGGGTTTGAGGAGCGTTTTTGATTTTTTTTTTCTCTTTGTTAACAAAATAAATAAATTTGAGGGCGGGGATTGGATCGGCAAAAGCATTGCGCACCTTCGTGCATATTTCCTTCAGGTGTTAGGCTTGTTATTTTATGTGAAATGAATACCTAAATGAAATTGTAACATCTGTTCCTATTTTTTTCCCCCGGCAGCATACGTTATAAGGTAGTTTCACCTCATATCAACGAGCTAGAGAACACGACTTTACCAGCGCATTCAAAGTCCAGAGGAGATGCACGTGTGCCTACATGTACATGATTCACAAAGGACCCGCGCCTACATGTAAATAGGTACATCCAAATTAGGGCCCCGTCACAAACTCGGGAGTTTTAAACTGAGTGGATGACAGACAGTTTTAAACTGGTTAAAAACTGGCTGTCGAAAACCTGGGTGTCATTGTCAAACTCAACAGCCATTTTGGGAGTGGGCTAGGGCAAAAATTGGAATTTAGGGGTGGGTTAGGGTAATTTGAGTGGTTAAAAATAGAAAATTGAGTCTGAGTTTATGACAGTTTTTAGTTAAAAACAGCAGTTTATGACAGCCCGAGTTTATGACGCAGTTTATAACTCCAGCTCTGAGTTTGTCACGGGACCCTAATCCAAATGTGCATGTTTCTCACTCGCCGCTAAATTATTACTCTCATTCCCTGCTGAGAGAGTTTTAGATCCCTATATGTACCAAGTGTAGCGTTTAATCCACGCACACAATTATTTCTTGGCTGCGTGATG
The DNA here is from genome assembly GCF_003444635.1 of Morchella importuna. Lineage (NCBI taxonomy): Eukaryota > Fungi > Ascomycota > Pezizomycetes > Pezizales > Morchellaceae > Morchella > Morchella importuna. The sequence goes on along the minus strand of NW_025763417.1, from coordinate 712,407 downwards.
TAATACCCAACAATCGAAGGTACATAGTGAACTTATGGGTAAGAGTGAGGTTTAATATTTGGTGAGTGCTTGTAATTGGCCTTAATTAGGTCGAGTGATATCCTATGATTCACATACGTGGGTCTGTGTTACCCTGCCGTGTTAACTCAAACCTCCATCCTTGACTACTCATTCCGTTTGCTAGGTAGTAGCCATGGACAACTCTAGTGCCACTATCAGCGAAGATATCGAAACGCTGCGGCGAAAAGCTTTCCAGCAGGTATGCAATATTCTGCTCTAGCCCAAATAGATATATGTAATTAGTTAACGTCTCAACACTGTAGCTCAAACCTTCTTGCATTGCCGTCAGCCACAACATTTTGACCTCGCGCCCAAATGCTCAAGCATTAACCTTAGCTTTAGCAAACCTCTACTCAAACCTCCAATCTGTTTCAGGCCTAGATCCAAATGTTATCAATAATTCCCTTGGGGAATATGTTTTCTTCCCGCTATCTCATGTTTTCCGTCAGCATCAGACGCTCAACGACCGAGCCCTGGAGCTTGGACTACAGTGTCTAGAGGTGTTGATACGAACCTGTTGGCGTTTAAACATAGAAACTGAACTTGCAAAACAGTTTCTAGTTCTCATTACATTTGTTATTGGCGGTGCTATGCCTGGGGTAGGGACAGAGGTGAAGAAACGGAGTGAAGAGACAAACTTGGCTGGTATGAGATGTTTACTTGCACTGTTTGAAAGCTTAGGGAGAACCAGAAAAGGCGCTTTAGCAGATGTGCAATATCTGCCTTCTGTTGGACATACGGTAACAACGGTCTTGGGGGTGTTATTTGAAAGCACATCGTCGATCGATCTACAGATTACAGCGTTAGATGCTATCGCAGCATTGTTATTTCGCTCTGTGGATGAAGACGACATTATTGCTAGTTTTTATCCTGGCCTAGTTTCTGGTCTGGTCAAGGTCATAGGACTAGGGAAGACAACTAAGAGGCCTTATCAAGCTCTCGGGGGTACAGTGAAATTACTCACGAGGATCATCTGCCGAGTTCTGGGAGACAAGCAAACTTCGGGGCTTCCGTCGGATGAATCTGAAGTACAGTCAATAACAGAAGGGCTAGTAGAAACACCGAAAAAGAATGATGATCTCAAAGTCCATAGAACAACGGCCTGGTTGAAAGCGACATCATTGAACACTAAGACAGCCCTGGAAAACGTGTTGCATTTGCGTACACACCCGAAGCTCGAGGTGCGAAAGGCTGTTTTTGAGCTATGTCGGGACCTTCTCGAGTCTTGCAGAAATTCCTTGGTTGATGCCAACGCACCTCTAGTCGAGTCAATGATTGTATTTTCTGGCGATGAAGATGATCAAGATTTTGCTAGACTCGCAGAGAGCACACTCCATATCTCAGCAGCATTAAATCATAATATCAAAGAAGCTATTCAAGCCAGTTTACATGGTTGGATTGTCGCGCTCCCGAGGGTCATGGGCGGTAACGACGAAGACGCAAAAACAAGATTGATCACACGACTTTCGGCATCCTTCAAGCTATTAGCAGATATGGGGTTAGAGACCGATTTGTTACAGGACATGCTAGCAGATAATATTCGAAATAGCCTTATTGGCGCCAACCCCTCCAGTACTAGAACGGAAATCACATTGCAACCCATCGACGACAAACGGATATCTTTGGAACTACTACTCGTGAATAAGGATCATATCGGCGGTGGAAAGGTTGCTCGCTTCCCAGACGTTGTGCTTGGGCATCGTAGTCAAATGGGCACAGTGACCAGTATGAAGAGACTGCTGGCTTTGCTGGGTGGCTCCTCTGAGACTGCTCTGACACTCGCGCAGAGGCACATACGAGAAAGTTCCCGAGGCGGAACCCCTGCCGGAACGAGAGCTACATCGCTATGGATCGCAGTACAACTACTTAGAGGATCACTGGAGGCTTCAGCAGAAGTTGATGAATTTTTCGACCTAGAGATCACGTCACCCTCAGGCCTTCAGCAACGAGCAACAGATGAATTATTCTCGGTTTCCCTTTCAGTTTTAGGTGATGCGACAGAAGCTGCAACTGAAGATAAACCTGGTTCATTGGATTCAATGTTGCAATGTCTATCCCTGGAGTCCTTATCCCTCATCGCTCAAGCCCAGAAGGAATCGTTTCGTGGAGATTTGGTTGACGCTCTCTATCCTGTTATCCATCTTCTTGGTGCATCCTCCCGCGAGGTTCAAACCCACGCAATAGTAGCCCTCAACAATATCGCGCACTTTTGTGCATACCCATCCGCTAAAGACATGCTTCTCGATAATGTCGATTATATGGTTAATGCGGTTGCACTAAAGCTAAACACGTTCGACCTATCACCACAAACTCCGGTCGTACTCGGGATGATGGTCAAGCTCGCGGGAGCCAACTTAGTGCCATATCTAGATGATATGGTGGTTAGCATATTTTCTGCTCTAGATTCATTCCATGGGTATGAAGGACTTTGCGAAGCGTTATTTGGGGTGCTCGGGGACATTGTTGAAGAGAGCGCGAAAGCAGGAGAGTTTTCAGCGATCACTTATGTAGGTGAAGTGGATAGGGGAGTGGGGAGAAAGGTAAAAGGAAGGCATTTATTGACTAGAGAAGAGATGCTGGCAACCTTGAGGCACGATGCAGATAAAGAAAGGCCTAGGTTGGAGCCTCTAGAGGAAGCTGAAGCAGATGGGAGTGCGCAGGGGCCGTTTCCGAGAGAGCCGTGGGGAAGTGGGAAGGATAATCAAAAATTGAAGGAGCTCTCTGATGACGACGAAAACGAAAGTAGCCGGCCAGATGATCAGGTCAGCAAGCCGACAAAATCGTACGAATTGGTCCAACGGATCACACGTCTCAGTCAACATTACCTTACCCACGATTCTCCAGTCTTGCGAACGAAACTTCTCCGCCTCGTCACCACCGCATCGCCCCTCCTTGCTGGTAATGAAGACGAATTTCTGCCACTGGTCAATGACATTTGGCCTGTCGTAATAAATCGCCTCTTTGAGGACGAATCACATGTTGTAGTCGCCGCAGCGGACGCCGTCTCCCAACTTACCGAATGCTGCGGTGGATTTATGACGTCCCGGATAAACGAATCATGGCCTAGTATCAAGAGGGGCTACATAAAGGCCTACAAAGAATTGGAGAAAGAGAGAAGAATCAAGAGTGGAAGCCTAGGGGTTTATAGCCCACATTTCAAGAAGTGGGATGCCTTTTGTAGGCTCTTGATTAGTGTTGCGGCGAATGTTCCTGTAAGCGATGAGGTTGTGGACGAAATGTGCGAAACAGTTGGTGCGAAGAATTTGATCGAGAGGGACGACATGAGAAGGGCACTGGGGGGGGTTAATGCCGATGCGGTTTGGCTAGAGATAGAAAGTTGGAAGTTTGCCAATGGCGATTCGCTGGGTTGCAGAGACTTACCTATATTAGAAGGGGTAGCATTTGTCCCTGTTGTCTTTGACAGTAGATGCTAGCCAAATAGTGTAGGTCATTGTTATATACAGCTTGCTGAAATGTTCGACCTCGTATTTTCAGTGTCTCATAATTCCATTCTCCTAATTCTCCTGATGTATAAAAGGTCAGGACGAAAAGAAATTTCGCAAATGGCGGGTGATGATTGGCCCTGCACCCAGGCTTCCTACATAGAAAATTAAAGGTGTACTGGGGTATGGCGGAACAGCCCTTCAATGAAATGATTGTTTTGTTTACTCCGCCCGGGAAAGTACTTTCGGGGGCAAAAAGGTTCCAGGCCAGAGTAGCATGAAAAAGAGAAACGTAAGGCTTTATTCTATTCACTAACCTGGTTTGAATGAGATGGTGCATCATGAAATGATTACGGTTGGTAACAAACAGGAAACCTCTAGTCGTGAATGAATGTTCAGGGGCTGGAGGCATAGGTAAAAACACAAAGCGCGTATCGTTTTGTGAGAGTAGGGCAATTTTTATCCATCCCCTTTGATGGCCAATGTCATGATGTTAGCTCTAGGAGCCGTGGAAATGTGTACCTGAAAACATTAAATAATATTCAGTAAAGTCGTCGGTAAAGTCGTTTTTCGAGCTTGGATTTACATGGGTAATGTCAATATTTTGGTCGTTTTAAGGGAAATCAGACGATTTTGCAGACGACTTTACAGACGACTTTACTGATGCCTTTACCTTTCACGCTTCTGTCACACATTTTGAGCGTATACACATGGGGGGATAAGTTTTGGCCACCGGTGATGCTTCACATGATTGACGAAGGCCATCGGCAATGAAACGAATCATCACCGAGCATCCTACTATTATACCAGGAGCATTAAGCAAGAATTGCCTGCATGTATATGCCAAACAATGGATCCACCAAAATGAAATTGTATTCCCCAACTGTTACAAGCCCATTGATGTCAGATACCATTTGATGACCCCACCGAAATATTTTGTTTCAGTACTCAACTATCTCGCGATCTAGAGGGGGGGCTTCATTGGAAAACATTGATTTTCCGGTGGAAAGCAGGAAACGACGGAAACGGTCAGTAAAGTCGTCAGTAAAGGTGTTGGTTAAGTGTCGGTAATGGGACAGGAATGCCTTTAACACAGAATAGGTCGGTTATTGCATCAAATAATGTGTATCTCGCAACTTTTTGTATGGGAAACGTCAAAATTGATGCGTTTCCACGGCTACTAGAGTAGGTGTTTTATTAAGCAAGTTAGAATTAATGGGGCCAAGCTTTCAAAGATAGATCGAGTAAAGATTATGGATGGTATTTAATATGTACGAAGTTCTTCCCCCTCCGCGGGCGGGGGGAGATGCTTCTGGTGATTGGAACGGTGTGCGGCCTTACAGGGTCCAGAAGTTGATAGCTAGTAAGAAATATGTCTTCGATCGCCAATAATACCACCTGTATTGGTGCTTACATCATGAGGTATCACTCGGGATCTACAACACTACAAACGCAGGACAATTAACTCTCCCAACACATTTTAGAAAGATATATTACCACACGTGGTTTGCTCTCGTAATATTGAGAGCAAATAAACTAAGTTGATTTACTACACGTATTATATTTACAGCATTAATCCAGCGTCTAATACCCGGGCTGATCGTCACTCTCAAATACCGTGCACCTGACTGATACAGGAGGCTACCGGAACTCTAAGATGCTACGAGCGAGGTGCAGAGTGATGCGGTGAGTTGGGCCTCTCTCCATATCAAGAAATGATATAACAATAATACACCCGTGTCTAAGTAATTCCCGGAGCCCCCCAAATAGCAACGGGGTCAAAGTACAGCGGTAGGTAATAAGTGATGGAACACAGTGATACCTGTTTTGGTAAAATGCCACCAATATTTGGTGTTTGTGCTCTCAGGGCGTTCCATCACTTATCACCTATCGCTGTAGTGTGAAAGAATTTTGGCATATCCTTAATCTACACACTCTCTCTAGCTATCCTACTCAATCTTGTATAAAAGTTTACTCTGATTGTGGTAAATTTAGTCGTGAGAGTCCCGTTGCCATAGTGGGGGACTCTGGGAACTATCTTGACACGGGTGTACATGTAAGAATAATACCTACATGTAGACATGCATGTGTTCAGGGCGAATCTCACCGTGTCCAGGAAGTCTCACCTAGAGTAGTTGAATACTGATAGTCGGCCCTGAACTGTTCGGTCGGTTCACCAGGGCGTTTGGGCTTGATATTTCTTCTGTAGATGGCTTTGATATGCGCGTGTTGTGCGATCCTGATCGCTTCAATGGATGTGGGACTGGTTGCATTGGGCGTTGCAGGTTTTAGGGCATGGGATCGGCTTTAGATTTCTTGCTAACTCGCGCATCTAAAACCCATCTAATCATCCATAGCATCGTAAAATCCAATAAAACTGTCAGCCGTGTCAAGATACATCTGCAATGTATCGGTAATGTATATGCACCATCCGTGCTGCAATTGATTGGTTCTTATCGCGACAGCGCTGAAGTGCTTTAGTTTAGTTGTTGTCAATAGAAACCCTAAACCTTAGTGCATACTCTATATCTCAAAAATATCCGCGGGGATTGAGGAATTTAAATATCGCGAAATCAGCCTTGTAACTTCACAACCACGACCGCAAACCACCATGGCAGCGGCCAGCTCTAAGACGATCCGGTGCTGCTACCGAGTTGCAGATGGCCTCATCAGTTCCAACCCTCAATTTCGCTCAAGAGGGACAGTGACGCTCCTCCAGCAGTCACGGGCCTTTTCAACCACTCAAAAGACCTCTCAACTAGAAGAAAGCATCGCACTCCGGACTCGCTTGATACCTGCCTCTGCATCGTATTACAATGCAAACCCTGAGTACTGTGATAACATTCTTGCGCTCGAAGAATTGCTCAGAAAGCACGAAACCCTCCCCACAGTTCCTGGTGATCAGGCCCCGCAGGTCAAATGGAAAACCCTTGTCGAGTACCGTGACATGATCGGTGGCTACGTCAAACCTTCACGGTACAACAGAGTCAGCAGGATTCTTAATCGTCTCAACCGTATCGAACCTTCGTTGTTACCACAAGAGACGAAAGAGGCGCTGGAGCCATACAAGCATGTGGCCAACGAACACTTGAACATTCCAAGGCCAAGGACTGTCGATGGGCTTGGGAGGGCATATGGCTGTGGAAGGAGGAAAACATCAGTTGCAAGAGTGTATGTGGTCGAGGGAAATGGTGAAGTTATGATCAATGGAAAACCAATAATGGACGTATTCCCGAGGCTACACGATCGTGAGAGTGCACTCTGGCCACTCCTCTCAACGTCCAGAATGGACAAATACAACGTCTGGGCTGTATTGGAGGGTGGAGGAACAACTGGACAGGCTGAGGCCTTGACCTTGGGACTTGCTAAGGCTTTGCTAGTCCATGAGCCGGCTCTCAAACCGGCTTTGCGGAGAGGTTTGTTTCCTCCCAATCCACCAATTATTTCTCCCACCGATTTCAAATTACTTCTGGCGTCTCTTGTTTGGATTTTATTCATTGTGAGCGTGGCTCACTGACTTTTGTGTGCGTTCAGCTGGCTGCGTGACTCGCGACCCCAGGGGCGTTGAGAGGAAGAAGCCCGGTCATCTTAAGGCCCGTAAGATGCCCACCTGGGTCAAGCGTTAAAGGAAAAGTTTGTTTGGGTATATTACATTGTAAAATAGACAATACAATCATGATTGTTAAGTTCCTCGGAGAGAAGGTCCATTTATGCTTTTATTAAACCGCTTAGACAATATTATAGACACCTATTTTGGTGAACCCGTAATGTTTTTCATCTAAGTTTGTACAGGTTATGATACAGTTGCTCGGAAAGTAAGCCATATGTACAAGACAGCTATTGCTCAAACATGTTTTCAAGGTTTGCTCTCTCCTCCTCTAGCTGTGCCCGTCTCTTAGGACTCAACCTCCACTCCTTCGGAAATTTCGGCTTAGGGGGGGCTTTCTTTGCTTCATGATGTCGAAAGTCGAATGGTATATCCTCAAATGTTTCTGTCGAATCCTACAGAGACATGGCCATGGCCAGCATTAGCTTTCCGTCTCTCAGAAGAGATTACACAATTGTTTATATGCACGTACCTTTGCTTCCGCAACAAGGGAGTCTACCAAATCACTAAGATACCTCTTATTCTGCGCCTGGTGCTGAAACATCTCGCTCGACATGCGAACGATATCCGTGTCAGGGTTATATCTGACCCCCGCAAGCTTAATCAACTTATTCCTCTCGACCTGTGTGAGGGGAAGATCTGATGTGGCAAATTCGCAAACTACTTTGGACTGAGCTGGATGTTTTTCGCCCATATAAGTAGTGTAGCGAAAACGGAGAATTTCCTTTTCGTTGGGGGGGACGAACGGCCTGACAAGCTCTGCACCAAAATATTAGTGAGATTAATTGTGAGATCTAATTTTATAAATATTGAGTTTACCGGATAGTCGTGGCATTTCATACGCCGCTATTCTGGCATATTGTCTTGCCTCCCTATGCCTCTCAAGTTCCGCATGTGCCATGGAGCTGAAATCGTCAAACTCCCATTCCTTCTCAGCGATATTGTCCAGATCCCCCTCAGGTGGCTCACGGTGAGCAACTCCGTCTAAAACTTCTACTCTCTGTCCAGCTTGCACATTCATTCCTACTTGACTACCGGTGTCCATTTCGGCCCATAGGGATTGGTATGATGAAAACGACCGGGGGACAAGAGGCATCTTAATTGCAGACCGACATACTTGTAAGGGTGACTGGCGAGCAGTGGTGGTCACAACCCTTCGAATTGAAGCTGCAACTGATGCCATTGTTAGGTTGTTTATTTTGTGACCCTTGGGCTCACTTATACGATCTGACGTTAAGTCAAGAATTTCGAGATGTTTCAAAATGGACTGGGGCTCCGCTGATTATTTGACCCCTCATCGGCTGGGGACAGGCGTTACGTTCTTGGCAGCCCACACACTATCGACGAGGGAAAAAAAAAAGTTTTAAGTCTCTCTTCCTTCTCCCACTCCTTTCACACAAATATTTTCCATTCCCCCTACACATTCATCAAAGATGGGAAATTTTAAGAAAGAGGCATCCCGTCGGTAAACCTTCCTTCTATTCCCCTCTATCATCCTTTTATCCCCCCAATTTGTTCTATCTAATGCTAACTAGTCCACAGTGGCCGTAAGGACACTGCTAGCGATGGCATGGCCAATGTCAAAGTTAAGGGCGAGAATTTCTACCGCGATGCCAAAAAGGTTGGGCGATTGAATATGTACAAGGAGGGGAAACCTATCCGAAATAAAAATGGAGATATTCTTAAAGCTGCCTCTTTCCAATCCCGAGAAATTCCAACCGCCCGAATTGAGCCCAATAGGAAATGGTTTGGTATGTATTCCTCCTTCCTCGTTATATTGAAACCACAACCCTTCTCAATAATAATAATAATAATAATTGGAAAACTTACACGTTAATCGGTTGTAGGCAACACAAGAGTTATTTCGCAGGGCGCTCTTACCTCTTTTCGAGAAGCAATGGCCCAAAAAGCGAATGACCCGTATCAAGTTCTTTTGAAACAGAATAAACTTCCCATGTCTCTTCTCGCGGATCCTACTTCAAAGCAACACGCTGCGAAAATCCACGTCGAGACAGAGCCCTTTGCACAGACCTTTGGTCCAAAAGCACAGCGGAAGCGTCCTAAATTGGCAGTTTCCACTTTGGAGGATTTAGTAGGCGAGTGTGAGGTGAAAGACAAAAAATATGAAGAAACTCTCGAAATGAAACTTCTATTGTCTGGTAAGAGCAGTGAGGAAAACGCCGCTGAAGCAGGATCTGGATGGATTACAGAAGCCAAGGAGCCTATATTCTCAAAGGGTCAAAGTAAAAGAATTTGGAATGAGCTTTACAAGGTATTTGTTCCCAATTGCGCTGGCAGAGAAAGCTTTGCAAGAATCGAGGCTAATCTGCATCAAGGTCATCGATTCATCAGATGTTGTAATACATGTTCTTGATGCCCGAGATCCCTTGGGAACTCGATGCCGAAGCATCGAGAAATATATCAAAGAAGAAGCGCCTCATAAGCACCTCATCTTTGTACTAAATAAATGTGATTTGGTTCCTACAAATGTAGCGGTACGTTTATCCCACCTTATGTCTAAAGCTCTCGGAAGTGTCACATTGCCCCTTCCCTTCCGGATTACCACCGGTCCCATCGTTCAAGTCAAGGCATCATCGTGAGAGTGAGAGATTTCCTTTTGGTTATCGATCATTTCCTTCAGTCGAAGATGTCTGTTACAACATTGGGAGATCAAAGCCCAATCCCTACTCGTCATCCTTATCATGTTTTATGACTAGGATTGATATCGATTTACCCGTTTTGGGTCAAATCACCAGGGATTGGGATATGTTTCGTTTGAGTTGAGCTCCTACATTTTTCTTCACTGAAAAACCTTGTGTTGGTTCTCTTAGTTATGATTCACACATTCCTCTCCAAATTTTCAATTTTTTCTTCTTCAGATAACCTCTTGCGAAACACTGCTGATTGTTCATATGAACAGGCCAAGTGGGTTCGACGTCTTTCCAAAGATTACCCCACTCTAGCATTCCATGCTTCTATAAACAACTCTTTCGGGAAAGGATCTCTAATTCAACTCCTACGTCAATTCTCTGCTCTACACTCAGATCGCAAACAGATATCTGTCGGTCTGATTGGTTACCCCAACACAGGTAAATCTTCCATTATCAACACCTTACGCAAGAAAAAAGTGTGCACGGTGGCGCCCATTCCCGGCGAGACCAAGGTGTGGCAGTACATTACTCTGATGCGTCGTATCTTTCTGATCGATTGCCCGGGTATTGTTCCTCCCTCGGCCACCGACACCGAAACCGATATCCTTCTTAGAGGTGTTGTCCGTGTCGAGAATGTCTCGAATCCAGAACAGTACATACCTGCTGTTTTAGAGAGGTGTAAGCAGCAACATATCGAGAGAACATACGAGATCAAAGGCTGGAAAAACGCAACCGAATTCTGTGAAATGCTGGCACGGAAGGGGGGCAGACTGCTGAAAGGTGGCGAAGCGGATATGGATGGTGTCGCCAAAATTGTACTAAATGATTTTATGAGAGGGAAGCTTCCTTGGTTTACGCCTGTCCCCGAGATGACTGAAGAGGAGGAAGCCAAGAATGTCATTGCGCTCAAAGGCAGAGAGGGCCGATTGGGTGAAATGAGGAAAAAGCGCAGCGCCGATGAAATGGAGGGCTCGCAGGTGGCAAGTACCACGGCCGGCGATGAAGAGGAAGTCGATGAGGAATGGGGTGGGATCAATAGCGATGATGATAATGTAGTTGATGAGCAAGGTGAGGGCGAGTGGGAAGATGATGAGGATAACGAGGACGAGAACGACGAAGAGGCGAGTGTCGATGCGGATGAAGACGACAATGCCACATTGGTTGCTGACCAAGACACTTCGAGCGAAGAAGAAGAACAGGTTATTGTTAAGCCCAGAGCCGATGGGCGTAAAAGGAGGAAACAAATCTGATTATTATATCGGATATCTAATGATATGAGAGGTTTTCTTAGGATTTTCAGGCGCTGACAAGGAGTAATTGTATAATTGGACAAAAATAAATTTCATGTGTATTTACTTAGTTTGGGATATCGTTGATCCGTTGCTGTAAGTTTTTAATAGATCAAATGCGGAAATTCCTCACTCTAGTGGGCTTACAATTGGTACCGAATATGCCGCTAATTAGAAAGCGACACACACGAAGAACAGAGGTGACAATAGCCATACATGTAGCTTACTTTATATACGGCGTGCAGGTCCTAGTTGGAGTAGTACATCGATGTGGATTTTATTGATTTTCTACTCCCTCGACTCTCAGTCTAAGACCGGTGTCTTAAATAAAGCTTTACACATCAAAGCTCCAATGCCAAAATGATGTGAAAGGGCAACTTCATGTGACAACGATAACTATTTTTCTAGCCACGACAAAAGGAGCCTTCTCAAATCTACGGCGAACATAAGACGCATCAAACGACCATGAGAAGCAATCATGAAACATTATTTGGCAAAAAAAAAGAAAGAAAAAAGGACCACCCTCTGACCTGGGATAGTTTAGTAAAGAGCTAATATAAAAACAGTAAAAGTATAACATCCATTCAATATCGTCTAAAACTACCCGTCTAAGAAATAACGTAATTTTCAGCAACGACTTTTACGTCCTTGGAAAAGTCCAGACTCTCGCTCATCTCTGTCAATGTAACTTCGTGAACCTATAATTTGTCAGTAGCCATTCATCGATATTTACCCCCCTAAACCATTCAATTGGTTGACTAATCACTGTTTGAGCACTTACATCAACAGGCACAATTGGGCTCTCCTTTCTAAACTTGACGGTCATCGGGAAAAACTCGTTATCCTCATCTGCTTCCGCCTCGAACTCAAAACTTCCGGTAGAATTATCCTCGCTGATAGATGGAATTGTCCAATCTAAACTATCACCCGAAACTTCGTAGACCTCGTCCATAGTAGTCACAGTTGGTTCATCACGGCGGAAAGGAATATTGACGATAACATCACGAAGCGTGTCCTCTCCAGCGAGCTCATATTCCACCGTGACATTGTATTTACCAGCACTAGGACCTTGGTTAACCCATATAGTAAAAGCCAAAGGTGCATCACCGGTTGTAGTACGCCAACGGAGAACGCCAATCTGTTGATTCACCGGGAAGCCCTGCCCTTGATCCTTAAGCTGGATGATGGACTGTGACGAGAACAAGCCTTTGTCAACTTTGGGGTGGGTGCGGAACTGAGCGTCCGCATGTTCGGCTGTGACACTGAGTTTCACCTTGGAGAGTGCGGGGTCCATAATCCGAAGCTGCAGGTCACCTTTGACCTCAAAGCTCTTGGCGCCACCTTCACGGTTGAGAGAGGCGGATATCTGCTCTGAAATGATGATCTGAACTGCCTTTCGATCGCCCGAAAAGCTGGCCCTTGATGGGGATACAACTTCTTGGGCTGGTGTCGACGAGACCAGAGGCGCGCGCTCTTCGGCATCGGTACCAAGATCCCCGCGGACACGCTCGAACATATCGGTCGTTTTTGACTTGCGTCCAAGCTGCATACCCTTGCCCTTGGGTGCTGACGAAAACGTCTTTTTCTTCTCAGCCTCGTATGAGTCGTAAGAATCCGTTGTAGACTTTGAGGGGGGGTTGTAAGTTGGAAATTGCGAGGCGCGCGGGGTTGAAGAACGACCAGATGAACCCATTCCTCCAGAACCAATTCCAGAAGCATTACGAGACATCTCCTTCCGTTGGAGATCGAGCTGTTTAGCCTTGCGTTTCCGCTCCTCGGTAGCTTCAAACTCTTTGTTCTACATAGGTTCTCAATCAGTATTTTTCTGTTCCCCACACCCTACATCCACTGTTTAGGACTCCCCAAATAAGGTAACACACCCTGGCAATGATCTCCTGGATCCTCTCTTCGTGGCTCTCCATCTCTAAGAAGGTCTTTATCTGCTGTAGACCCAAATTCTCCCTATAGCCCAATGAGACAACCTCATCGAATGCGCTCAGAAGCTCAAATGAGTTCTTCAGTATCTCTCGTTCATCAAGTGATTTGCAGATCGAGGACACGACCTGGGCGAACAGATGCAGTGAGTCGATGTCCTGCAGAATATTGGACTGTTTATTGGTTATGAGGACAAGGTAAAGCTCGTCCTAGAAACTGTGTTAGACGTAAATTTGGTGTTATGGACGTTTGGTTGAACCCACAAGAAGCTGATAGACATAGCGAACATTCTCCGTCTCTATGGTAGTGTGCTGAGTGCCTGTATCAGTGAGTTTCGGGAATGATGCGAGGAGACCTTCGATACGAGAGCGAGGCATCCTATCATCCCAGATCAGCTTCATCATCTCAGAAATCTCTTCAAACTGCAGGATAGTCTCACTCGCGGAATTGGCGCGAAAGCACGGGCTTGCCCCCTCGGGTGCAGATTGAAGCTGCGAGCACAACCTATGAAGCATGGGCGCCCAGTTAGAATTACATTCAAGGCGGGCCTAGAAACAAGGCAGGAGCTGTACCATCGGAAAATATTCAAGGTACTCAAAGGATGAAAGAATTGAGATATAGTGGTTGATTTAGTGGGGCGGGGAATATTCGATATTGAGAAACAACGGTGATGCTTTGGAGGGGGTTCAAAAGTCTAAAGGGACGTCGTTCCGTGGCCTCTGCAGCAGCTACAGGGATGTTGCGCTTAGTCAACTGCTGTCCTCTTTCCACCAAGAATCACTCGATAAATATCGCTTAACATATATTTTACTATTGACACTAAACTAAATTGTCCCTAAAACCGCCCTGAAACCACCCCTCGAATCACTACGGAGCCTTCTAAATATTCCGCATACCAAGGAAGAAATCAAACCACCCATATGATTCAAATTTAACGAAACAAGAAAAAATAATAATAAAAAATGGGAACCCATATGCCCGAATTTCCCCTCACGCCTGGTATATCAACAGACAAAAGAAATGATATATTTAGTAAAATAACCTCAGAAGCTGTGCCAATAAGGTAGGAACTATGGGTTAATCCTCTCACAACTGAGTACAAGAACAAAAAAGGAGAAATCACAAAAATACAGCCGTTAGGGCTAATATGCAAGGTAGTGCTAAAAATATGAAAAAAGATTGAGGCGTAAATTGCGGTGCACTTGATCCAAACGGAGTGGCATCACCCGGAGACGCGTTGGAATTCGAGGACGATCCTGAAGTTGGTGCTGGGGCACTTTCGAGGGACGTGCTGCCAGTTGCTGTGGACGTTTCCGCGGAGCTATCGTCTAGTTTTTGTCTCGGTGCAAAGCCAATCCGATTATTTTGCAGGTCAAACACAGAATAAACATTCTTGAGAAATACGTCCCCCAGAATCCAGGTGTCCTTTCCAAGAATTTGACGTGATATGATTAAAGAGAGGCACATGTTATCGAGATCTACCTCTTTCCCAACATAGTCAATAGGTTTGACCTTGTATGTAACTCCACTGAAGGTAAATTCTATGGTGGCATCTGTGTCGCAAGGAATCGCAAATGTTTCTCCGCTAACCACCGCCCCTGGGATTATAGAGTGGATGCTCAGGGCATCTTGAGGCGGAACAAGAAGCTATAATATAAGAACAGTTTCGATTAGATATGAATTGAGAAGTTTTGGGGACGAAAATTATTACCAAGGAGGTACCCGTATCGATAATTGCAGTCTTCCCAGTAAGTCCTAGCGTATTTCCATCAACACTCACGTCATCCAACTTCAGCTCCCATAATCCCTGGTCCGAGACAGATGGTGTGAATGTCAAATCACCCTCAAACAGCCCAGAGTCTATACCTCCGAAGTTAATGACACCATCATTCACTTCGTCTCCATGCCTACTCAACGCAATCCCAAACAACTTCGACTTAATTAACCCTTTATCCACCAACTCGTCCATGATTGTAGGAACTTTCTGTTGACTCCCATCACTAAACCCAAGGCCTAGAATACCATCAATAGGGAAATTAACAAAGTCTTCTGAGACCTCCGACGCAAGACCAAATGAAAGCGATAATTCAAAACCGGCAAACTTGACTGAGTCGGTAACAACGGTGCCCATAACGTCACCACTACCATATTTGATGTCGAAAGTCTTTTGGGTGGTCTTCAACGTGCCTGAGTCCTCTGGTCCGAAAGTGGAATGTATTTTACATGCTTCCGATGTGCATTTGCTAGAGGGAATCCAAGTATCAGAGCTTCCGGTATCAATTACCAAGATAAAGGTTTTGTTTTCAGAACCAAACATCACTTCCGAAAAATAGGCTGTTTTCATACTTCGGTTATTAATAATGATATTCCCCCCTAAAACGGCGTAAAGAAAACTCACACACGTCGGTTCCATCTTGACCAACACCCATGGAGTCAGGCGTTCTTGGTGTTTCCGCAGGTATTATTCCACCCGTAGCTGTAGCCCGGCCACTCTCTGTGACAACTATTCCTGAACCCTGTCGTTTCGATAAAAGCCCTCGTCGTTCTAGAGACTGCTCTAGTTGCCAGATGACCTCTTCCCCATCCACACTCGGTCCCTCAAGTCCCCTTCGTCTAAACTTTTCCGTCACCCTATTCGCGGCTTGTATGCTTCTAATCTCAGGATGAAGGCCGTTATCCTACATAATCTTGTCAGTAACAAAACCTCGAATCGGATACAACACTCATTAAAAAGCTAGATAAAAAGAAAGAGAGCAAACTTACAACATCGGGTTGCCGCCTCAACTGTAAGCTATGCATTGCAGGAGGGGCACTTCTTTTCGTCTCTGGCCCAGATAATGGCTTCCATTGTGAATTATCTGATGGTACGATCTCGTCTGATTCTGTAACAGGTTGGAAGGCGAACACAATCGTAGCCACTGAGAGAAGAAGGGCTGATGATAACCGCATTGAGGATCTGAAAATGGAGGTCTAAAAAGAGCAAATCCAGTTGCCCAAATGATCGTGAAAGTTTTAGTTTGGAATTGGAGAAAAGAAATTGATTTAGAAAAGAAAGTATCCCGAAGCTTATGAAAGGATTACACCTTCCCTAGGAAGTTGATACGGAATAGAAACCAAAGAGGTGATTGCCGATACTATGCCAAAGATGCAACACCACACTAAACAAAGAGAAAATAGATTAGACACCAGAAGAGTATTGCAGATAGCAGTACTCAATAGGCATATGCGAAGTTTTGCTTGTAGGTAATAAGGGAAAAAAAAAAAGTGAAAAAAAAAAAAAAAATTAAGTTTTCCCGAGTTCAATAAGCGGGATATGGTGGGTGTATTGGTACAAGGAACGACAAGGAATTTGGGGAAAGAGCGATATGTAAGTGAAGAACACAAAAGAGAAAGACCACCATAAAACGAAGGTTGACAGGATCTTTGTGAGAGAAAAGGGGACCAGGGGGGAGGTGGTGGTAAATAGTGCATGGCCAGGTTTAACTTGTCTATGGTGGGACTGGTTCGATGCGTTACTCAAAACAGTTCCCCCAGAGTTAGGCGCGTCGAGATCCACAAAGCTGACACCACTCTTTGGGCAGCACGAAACAGGGGCTTGTCGCGCTCTCTAACAGGGCGGATGAGGGACCAACGTTGCAACGCGGATCGGAAACTGGTGGTTGGCCCGCTCAGGAAGTCGATATGCATGCACGGGGTTTCTCTTCCACGATTCAGAGAGATAGATCTCATCCGTCTTAGATGCGATGCCCGTTAGAACAGCGTCATGAAATGGACATTAGGTACCTCGTCAGGAAATGGAGCTCTGCGGGCTCCCACGTAAGCTGGACTACAATACATAACTACCGCCCCTTGAGATGCCACCAGATCTATGAAAAGAAGAGGTGGTTGCAAAACGGTCTCGTCCAGGGGCCCTACATACATCAACCTTCAGTGCCAGGGAAATTGGCGAGCGGCTCCTCAGGTAGCGTGCTGCGCGGCCGCCATGGGTAAGGAAGTGCCAAGGATCCCCATGCCAGGGGCGCAATGAAGGCATGCCGACAAAGCTTCACTGAAGTCTGGAATGCGGCATCGTGGATACCGCATTGTACAGTGCAATACCATAGATTCGGCAAGGAGCTAGAAACTCGAATTGTAAATACATGTCCTTATGCAATACCAGTACGGATCCTTTCTTCAATTCCAGTCATCTGCACTCTTTACGGTGCCAGACCGCTAGCGGAAATTATCTAATTAATTATATACTTAATGCGCGGCCGAGGTCCAACCATAGGCTTAAGCTGGTCCCTGAAACACCTTGCTACCATACCTCACATTGCGCATCGGAGGAGGAGAGTACATATAGGTCTATCTACCCACTTGCTAAGTATGGGTAGCTCGTAGAGCTTGTGCAATCGATTATATGGGTACATGTATGTCCATGTAAATGAAATTCACTTGTAGGCAAATATATATTGACTCGATAGTAATGATTAGAGGAGTTACATATTGTAGAGTAGATCGAGTATTCTCTAAATTCTCGCTCCAAGAACTCAAGTAGAAGATCATGATGCAATTGAAGTGTATTCTTCTCGAATATACTCAAGTGCCAGAATGCCTCTTGTTAAGTAAAACTTGACTCGGAAATATTAGGTAAGCGGTATTGGCGAGGTGAGCACAACCATGCTGACGTATAAAATCATGAACCATCACTCGAGCCAGACTTTTGATTACAGTACGTACATGTACGTTTATGCCGGACAATTGATACCGAAAGCTTAATTAAGTACATGTAGTTTACCAAATATGCAAGATGGATATGTATCTTATTGACTAAGCAGCTTCAATCAGTAGTACCATGACCATGCAGCTTCGCATTCAAACCCTAGAGGGTTATAATTATCCAAAGATCAATTTACCCTATAATTTTTCCTCATTTAACTCGCCTACCGTTGAAATTCACCTCAAGAATCTCGTTTATAAGCTGTATTAACGCTACTTTTAACATTCGCAGGAAAGAATGACTCACTTCAAGCTTATATCCGTTTGCGTGCGATATATAGGAGGTCTATTATGCAAGAAATCGGAGAGAACACCTCGTACGAAGACTCGGTGCATGAATGAGATCCCTTACGAATTAGGATCTTAGCTCGAGGCTTTAAATTCACTTTCGAAGAATGTATGGGCTAGGTGTTTTGAGATCTTGACTACAATATTACATGTACGTTCCCATTAGCAACAGGCAACAGCACTCATGTAGACATTGGGTTGGTCTGTGTGATTCTTCTAATTGACTTTTCATAAATATATATTACCATTAGGGTCCGTTGAAATCCTAGCTTCTTATTTAGAACCGGAAGCTTAGAGAGCCATAGAGACTAGTGGCGCGCGTTAATACTTTGTATGTAGTACTTCACAAAGCTTTAAAAAGGAATTATACTCGTGCGTATAGTGGGTCCAACTAATATCTAGCTTCCATTTGATAATAGGAACTACTGAGGAGATAATTTCCTCGCTTCTGTATATACAGTGATGGGGAGAATTATTGCGGAAGTCAGAACTAAAAGAGTGGGCCTCTTGATCCGTGCTCACTGCAAAAATTTCTTTAAGGGCCAATAGGACTATCGGGTCACGGAAAACCCACTTTCGCAATAATTCTCCCCATCACTATACATGTATTTTCTAGAGGAGTTCATGAAATTAGCTGATCATGACTATACATGTATGTAGATAATTTGTACACGTACCTACCCACCAAAATTTTGGTGGACGCTGAGGGGTGCCCGTTGGGGAGGCGCAGATTGGCATATCTACATTATCCCCACTTGCTTCCCATATTTGATGGTAGCGCTTTCGTCAGATTCCCTAGACTCATTGGTTATTTTGTCAAGTTTTCTCAGACCTGCGTTTATGAGCTCATTACATTAATAATACTGTTGTGATTAGATCTACTAGATCTGGTTTAGTAAAGCTAGGGTAACCAATTATTTTAGAGTAGGTGCAACAAAGTGTGGCGCAACAGTGACATCTTGGTTGCTGAGCCTCATGTAACTTCAATTGCGCAACTTCAGGATTCACACACACACGCAACTCTAACAACTCAAATATACACGTGCACCCAACAATCGAGAGAAGTTCAATTGATTACCAAAGATGAGGCCCGCTTTTAAGCTTCTCCAACGAGGGGGCTTCCTCAAACGAACGTTCGATGAGTTCAAGTCTGGCACTCACAAAGGTACGTCACTGGGTTGATAGTTATCAATATTAAGGGAATTACTTTTCCCCAATTAAAACCATCTAACCTCACGGTCCACAGTATTTAGCATGCAGGGAGTGACTGGGAACTTCGATGATATGGAGATTCACTCCTTCCGCCATCCATCCTCCTTAGATGGAATAGTTACATTCTCCGACGCCGATATAGGCGGGTTTTCTAAGGCTAAGATGGACCTTGAGCCATTCCCAGCCGAAGAAGGAGAGGAGAAGCAATCTTATGGCCGTTTTCACGGAAACGTCTCGATCGAGCTTCCTCCAGACAGGCCAAATGTTCAACGGTCCGGGTATGCTGCATGGCGTACCGTTGAGCGTGGGCGGTCCCTGTTTGGCAGGCCATACTGGAACATCGACCCTTATGCTTTCTTGGCACTAAGAATAAAGAGTGATGGGTCTAAGTATTTTATCAATATACAGACGGAGTCAATAGTAGAGTCAGATCTTCATCAGCACAGGCTGTTTTCTAAAACTCCGGGAGAGTGGGAGGTTATCCATGTATGTGCTTTCGGCGACTTCCCTTTGGGTTGATTAGACTGACAATCTCTAAACCAGATTCCGACCAATGAGTTTGTAAGGACAAATCATGGCCGAGTGACCGAACCGCAAGGAGAGATGCTTAGGGAGAAGGTTAGAACCATTGGCATCGGGCTGATTGACCGTATCCCAGGGCCCTTCGAGCTTTGCATTGATAGAATATGGGTACATCCTCTGTAAAGATTTGAAGCATCTTTTACTGACATACACTAGGCAACCAATCATGCTGACAGTGTTCCTATGTCTAAACCACATTGGCAAGTACACAAATCACCAAAAATGATAACAGATATTGACTAGTCTTGGCCGTGTAATTCGGGATGATTGTACAAATAGCGAAGTAGAGTAACTACCATGTTAGTTTGGGCTTCCTGACAATCACAGTTTGATGTTTCATTATTTGCCTTAGATCATTGCTATGGTAAAGCAAAGTGATTGTGGTACATGTCATTAAACAGAACTCCATTTCTTTCCTGTCAACAGCTCGTACGCCTCTAGATACTTGAGGCTAGTATTTTTAGCCACATCCGCCGGCATCTCAATACCAGGCTTCCCATTAACCCCGTTACTGGTTAACCAATCGCGAAGGTACTGTTTGTCATAGCTTTCTTGGCCTTTACCAACTTCGTACTTGGAGGCGAGCCAGAACCGGGAGGAGTCTGTATTACTACTATTAAACAAAGGCCTTTCTGAAAATGCTGAAAAAGAGATACTGACCAGGGGTAAGGACTTCGTCGACTAAGACTACTCGATCATTCTCGTCAAGCCCAAATTCAAACTTAGTATCAGCGATTATAATCCCACGTTCGGCCGCGTAATCTCGGGCCTAGTTATATTGGTAAGAACTCATTAAACATTGTAATACGAGATTCGGAATACCTTTGTATACAGAGCCAAAGCAAGCTCTTCGATCTGCTTTGCGTACTTTTCACCAACCAGTTCGGCCACTAATTTGCATTAGAAAGAAACACTGAGAATTGTGTGAGTCCCAAATTGATAAGATTTACCTCTATCTGGGTGAATATTTTCATCTAAAGAATCAAATCTGTTAGCTGGTTAAGAGAAAGGTAATTTCGGTTGAGGAATTCTAGCTCACCATGTTCTCCTTGTTCTGCCTTAGTGCTAGGTGTGAACAATGGCTTCTCGAACATTTCGCTCTCTTTAAGTCCTTCCTTCACCTTAATCCCATGGACAGTTCCTTCTTTTTTGTATTCTTTCCAGGCGCTCCCGGTAATGTATCCCCGGACAATGGCCTCTACGGGAAAGACCTTCAACTTCTTTACGACCATGCTCCTGTCCTTTAGTTGGTCCGCATATTGCTTAAGTGACTCTGGAAGAGCATCTAGAGAAGAGGAGATAAAGTGATTTGGGCAAATATCCGATAAGACAGAAAACCAGAATTCAGAGAGGGCAGTGAGTAATTTGCCTTTATTCGGAATACCCTGTTACCAAATAATTCAGTAAAGTTTCGTTTTCGTAGAGGAGCCTTAGAGCGAGGGGCTCAACATTCGTCATAACCACATCGTATGCAGAAATCCTGTCAGTCGCAACGAAAAGTATAGAATCATCTGATAGTGCATATACATCTCTCACTTTGCCACGAGCAATGAGAGGAAGCGAAGCCTCGAGAGAAGTCTGAGTCAGAGCCATGATTGGTATGATTGATTGTTATATGTTGGGGAAAAATCGAAGTTACTCTCTGGTACCTGTATGCGTGTGCGGGGCAACTTTTTTTTTTTAGCAGTAAACGCTAACCCTGTTATGCATGATATTGCAGTGAGGCTCGAATTTGCTGTATAGTTGTTTCTGGATCAATGGCGAATGCGCACCGTGAAACCATGGCCAGAAAAACTGCACTGGCCCATTACTTGGAACGAAATTTAAGAAAGAGTCTGCTTTCAATAGTACGGTATATAAACAATAAAAACAAATAAAAACAAAGTAGAATTATAAAATTAGACAGCTATTAAATCACGTCCTTGCAATTAGTGCGTTTTTGTATTGTATCAGGAAAGTACATTGTACATTATTTATGCATGTACATGATGTACATGTACATGTACCGGGTGTTGAGGGTAAGTGATCAGAATCTGACAAGTGAATGTTACGGTGAATAGGTGTATTTGTCTTATCAGATTCTGATCACTTTTCGCTACACCTAGTACTAGTATTTCGCTGACGTTTTTGAACTGGGCCATTATTGCATACACCCAAAACCATGAGCTTGGCGTATTTTTGTATGGCATGCAATATCAGTCGCGTCCACAAACGTCAGAGAAATACGAGTAGTTATGTACGACAGTACGAGTGGGCATGCATGTAGGTAATCTAGCAATTACATATTTAACCCTAACCCTGCGCCAGGTCAAACTACTCGTGTTTTAACAGCGTTTGTGAACACAACTGGCATTACATACACACAAAAAATAGCCAAGACAACCTTTTTGTATGGCATGCAATAGCGGTGGTGTTCACAAACGCTATGAATAGACGAGTACTATATGTACCTACATATATACATGTACAGTACCAGAAAGGTTGATGAGATTGCGCACAGCGGGATCCATTAGCACGCTGCTTGGTTGCGGCATGGCTTTTTACGGTATTTTTGGTAACATATGGAGTTAATTAGGTATCCTCTCACAATGCGTACGGTGCGAATTATATTACATAGCATTTAAAGTTTAGAAGCTTCTAATATAATATATATGGGTTAACATTAAAAAAGACCCTCAATTTATCACTTACACCATACGGAGTATCAACGATCTTTCAGTATACGCACTAGTTAAGTCTGATCATGATGCCATGAAGGAAGATAAGGTTGAGGCTTAAATTATAAACTTCCGTCTCAAACCCGGGCCTAAGAACTTCAAGATCTAGATCTATATCCTACGCACGAGACGAGTCAACTTAGATGAAAGATGGCCTTATATATGCCTTATAATACGCACACGTCCTCCCAGGATTGCGTGGCCTAAGACGGGGAGATTTTAGTATCTGAAGTTACTACGTACTTAAAAACGTGATTAACAGCATCATGTATGTTCATGTAGTACTTATATACGTGTATCTAGAGCCTAGAGTGCTACCTTCCGTAGTTATTTAAGTGAGATACATACGCGTCCTATACCCAGATATACTTCTTTTTGATTTTTGCTCTCTTCATCCTACTCTTAATACTTCTTCTCATCCTCTTCTCATCCCTCCTCTCATCCCTCTTCTCTTTCTACCTCTCCTCTATCTTCTATATCCCTTCATCGGCCTGTCTTCCTCCCTTCCTGTACTCTTTACTACGCATAGCATTTCCTTGATACAGGATACTTCCTTAAATCTCAGTATATCTACTGCCTCTTTAACATTCAATTTAAAAAGTCAAGCTCAGCTCTAAATCTCTCTACCATCATTTCTCCAATAGCTTTTGTGCTCATTATGATGCCCGAAAGCTTGATATCTCCAATTACCCCAACAAAAGGAAGATGTCATACAAACCCGCATCCATCTCCTGCTGCTTGTCCATCAGTTGCAAGTAGCTCTGGGAATACCATCAATGATGTATCCCAGCCAACCACCCCAACTGATGTGAAAACTAGTCCTCCGAGTAAGACACCCTATCCTGCTTAGTTTGAAGTAATATATACAAGATTTAGAGAAAACAGATACTTTTGATTGTTACCATTTGTATTTTTATATAAACTGCAGCGGTTTACTTAGATTTTTGCCCCTGAAGATTTTCAAGCGGATGAGACGTTCTAACAATGTCACTAAAAATAACAGGAAACTTCAACAGACCCCGGGGAAAAACCCTCTCTTCGCTTGATATTTTCTCAATCGCCCAAGACATTTCAGGTCCAACAAGGCTTCAAGGAAGGCTCTTGGAAGCTTTTAACGATCACAAAGCTCAACAGACTAGTGAAATCCTTGCATCAGAGTTGCAATCAAGATGCAATATTGCTGAGAACGGCTCTAATGACTCTGGCCTAATTTCCATCAACCATTATGATTTCAGCTCCCAGGAAACTGATAGGGACGTTTCTGTTGGTGAGGTTTCGGAAGAAGCCACGGATTCAACGGGAGATAGCCAAAATGATTTTGTTTCCGACGAGGATGTGAAAGATCTTGCGAGGCATGGATTACCATCTGCTTGTATTTTTGTAGCTAAGTATGTTTCTCTCTGTACGCGCCGCTGATCTATATTACCTATGATAGCAAACTAAATCATTAACTTTGAACAGTCTCGCAGCCACCCAGACCGACGATCAACTCATGAAGAGCTTACAGTCCCACTTTGGAAAATTTGGAAGGCTCCATGTCAAAATTCGTAGGGATACCAAAGGCAATCCATATAGCTTTTGCCAATTCGAGGTATGAGATGCATACCATAGCCTATTCATATATATTGTTAGTATTTCTGCTGATCAAAAACAAAGTGCGACGAGACTGCAAGATTAGCCCTTCGTGATGGTAGAAATGCTATAATCGACTCCACTGGTCGTCGCATCCGTTGTGAACCGGCAAAGGTTAATAGGACTCTCGTTTTAAGTAAAATGGATAGTAAAGTTTTCAACGAAAATGATGCCCGCAAGATTCTTTTTGGATTTGGTGAAACCGAAACCATGGAATTTGCGAGGGATGGGGACACATTACCCGTGCGAGGAACAAAGGAAGGGAGAAGGTGTTTTGTTCGGTTTGCTTACAGACAAGATGCTGTGGATTGCTATCAGGTTTGCCTCCTCCTTTAACTCTTACATTAACATATCATCGCTATAAACTTGTACTCATAAAAGATTCATTGAAACCTTTAGTATTTTCGTCATCACTGCACATGGACTGCTGATTGGACGAGCAACTTTTCGGTACCGAATATCATTCCACGCATCCAGACCGTTGAGATTGATCCTGTTTCCATATTCATTGGAAAACTTAATCCGGATTTAATTGGGGAGAATGAGCTCAGGGCAAGATTCAGCAGGTATGGCATGATTGTTGAATGCAATCTTGTGAACAGGGCCAGCAAAAACGGTGATAGAATCCTAAGCAGTTGGTAAATGGTCATAATACTAATACTGCTATTCAGGGATTGGACGTAATGCCTTCGCATTTGTAAAATACGAAGCTGAAGAGATGGCAAATAGAGCTTTGGAGGAAGAGGTAAGTCTTATTATATCTATATATATAGCTCTGTCTTAATTTTAGACAACGACTTTTACTAAAAAATGATACGATAGAACAATTCCCTATTCCTTGGAAAGCAGATCCATGTTCAAAAACGCGAAATTCACAAAAAACCAATTCGCATGGCTCCGCATCCCCCTAATGGCCTCCGCCTTGGCGGTCCTGTGACAAATAGTCAATTATCTCATATGGACCAAGTTAGACGATTTGGTGTCCCACAATCATTTCCATTCTCTATGGAAGCGGTCGCCGACCTTGCCGCACGCCTAAGTGTTCAACTTGCGGAACAACGTGATCATAGCCGCCGTCCGTCGGGAGCTTCAATGTTTTCTAACCAGTCTGTTATTAGTCAAATGCCATATGTGGTATGATCCAATTAAATACTTTCTAGAAACCTCACTCTTTACTAACGAATATTTGTAGTACTCTAATGATCAAATGGTAAATAGGCATGGTGTATTCCAGGGGAATATTCCTGGTTTGACATTTCACCAGCCCTTCCAACATGGATACTCAGGATTCCATAATGGAACAACCCATCAGCCCATTGCTCAAGAGACTCCTATTTCTCCACGGACGGTACAAGCCACGACTCATACTCCCCAAGACCCACCAGTTTTTCGCCAACAGGTAGATGATGCTTACTCGGGCGCATTTCCTCCGGCAATTGTGCCTCATCTTCAATTTCAACAGACTCAAAATCTGGTACCTCATCTTGCAATGATGGATAATAGCCATCATAGGGAGAGTGTTATCTCTATGTTGCCATATGACCAAACCAACTGTTACGGACAATACGGAAACGGTTACACAGCCCAGACGGGATATCACATGCAGCCTAATCATCATCATGGCGGACCCTAGGGACGAAATTCAAAAGCGATAAGTACGCCATACCAAGGACTAGCTAGCAACCAGGGAGGCTTCGGACTATCTTGGTCAAGTATTATTTGATAAGTTGTGATTTTCTTTTCTTTTCCGGGTGGATTTCCAAAGAAAATATTGACGATTGTATTTGTTGACGTGAAGACGCTGGAAGCGTACAATCAGCAAAATGTGTTTGGTGGTAGGGCTTTGCGTATTGTGCAAAGTATTCGATGTTTTCAGAACTCTTTTTCTCGAAGATCTTGTTGCAAGGTGCTATGCAATGATTTCGAATGGACCTTGCGGTTGGCGAGTTAGGACTTGGTTTTCTTTAGTTGATATACTCACTCATTCGGGCTTAAATTTCTTTGCTACGTATATTTGTTTCTTTACTGTCACTGAGTTGCAGATATTTCGGACTTTCATTCTCTTTAAAACGGTTTCAGATGATCAGATCGCTAGAATGCATAGAATACTAGATCTATAGAGATAAGACTAGATTCTATGTGCAAAACAAATGAGAGATTTCATGCAGCTCTTGCCACGCATAGGCTGCTTGTGACTTCAATATAATTGGGCTTGTGCTCGGTAAATGAGATTATGTGTGTGTGGGGCCGAGTGATATTACATGACTAGAGCTATCTCATGCTCACCCTAGGATTGACGCTAACCTGTAAGAATCTGGCTAGCTTTTACACATCGTACCTACATGAGTTGGGGAATATTCTAGTACTAGTCTCGTAGCCATCCCCTAATTTTGGTGTGGTAGTATTTTAGCGTGGTCGTAATTTATTGATTGGGTCTGGGGACGAGGCTGTTCTGGTGCCCTTCTGTTTAAAATGCAACATACAAACTTAATAAAAGCAGGTTCTTTTTTCTCTCTCGCCTCTCTCTCTCTCTCTCTCTCTCTCTCTCTCTCTCTTTTTTTTTTTTTACTTGAATTCGTGACGATATTATATATTATAAGCTTGATGCGATATAAATAGTAGCACTCGTTGAAATATTGCCAAAACTTTAAGTCTGTATTCCCCAAAATTAAAAACATCTATCAACTGGACAATACGGTTTCCACCATCCATGTGACAGGGCGTATCGTCTTGATACAGCAAGAACTCGGCATCTTGGTGGTTTTGGGGGCTTTTAGTAGTATGATTTTGGTGCTTGTGTTTTAACTATAGCCAAAAGCTATAGCCGAGCCCGCGTCACACTGAAATGATTCTTTTTTTTTTTATCATTTCCGCATAAAAACCTGAGCAAGAAAGTTGATATCTGATTTCCGAATTTACAAAGAAAGCCGAATCTAACGCCCTTTGCTAATCCCTTTCCACATCTAAACTAATCTTTCTTCAATTCTGTCATCTCTTCGAAGACGCCATCCTTTGTGACTGTGATGATCTGGAGACCATCACCGACCTCAATGTGGCGTTCGGTAGCAGAGGTGAATGCATCTTTGACGAGCTTGATAACAGTTTCCTTGGGGAGGTCTTCAACGGGCCTTTCTTGAGTACCGTTAGAGGCAGGGAGGTATTGATTTTTGAATTCAACCTTTAGTGGAATGTTAGTCAAATTAACTCCTACAAACCATCGGTGATATTACCTGGTTGTCTAGGAAGGGGACGATTAGCGATGAGGCAGCACCAGCAGCTGCTCTTCGTTCACCCTCTTTTGAATAGGAACCGACGGAATCGTATGAATAGAGGCGACCCTTGCCTAACACAACCTGTCAAACCAATATTCACGAAAACCCGAAGCTCGGTGAAGTACCATCTTTATCCAGCCCGGCAAGGATACAATGTGTGTATTTGGGGAAGAATCTGTTTCCATATAGAACAGTAAATAGATACTGTGCAGCCGCATTTACAGTCATGTTTTTCAGGTTGTGATTGAATTTAAAATCCTGCGGAAAGTAGTTTCGACATCATTATTAGACATTTTCCTGCCGGAAGATAAGAGTAGAGTGCACTAACATTAACAGCCCTTGTCATTGTCTCTGCAACATCCTTTGAATCCGCACCAAATCCAACTGTGGCCAAGATGAGGTTATTGTCGCCTAGTCTGTATACCTTTCGCTCAGTTCGAGAGTTAATGTTGTAACCGGCAGTGTGCCTGGTATCGCCGGCAAGCACAACGAAGTCATCGCCGGTAATTCCAAGAATAGTTCCACCATTGTCAGTGTAGCTGTAGCAAGTAAATATTAGCTTGATGAATACGATACTAAGGGTAATATTCAAAGATAGAACTCTATGGCTGAGGAACTATGCGGGAGCTCACGGGTTGAACGAGTGCTGCCTGGGAGCACCTGAATGGTCTCTGGATTGAGATGCTTCGAAAGAATATGCGGGGTCGAACGATAGAGGCTCTACACTGGACAAGGACATGGCTGAGGTGGTTTTGCGGTATAATGTGTTGGATGGACAAGAGCTGTGTACTGTTTGGCGGGGTGAATCGTTGGAGTTGCCCGCCTCTGCTGACGGGTGCGTTGAGGCTTTGTGGGCCGGGTAATGCAGTGTTTTGGAATATTCTTGGCCTAGAGCTTCAACTCAGTTTAATATGAGCTACAAGTCCTCTGTTTCCTTGCAATTCGACCATACAGTTTAAACAATTAATCTTTACATCCACCATGGGCCTGGTCGAATACGGAAGCGACAGCGAGGACGAGGAACAACAACAGTCGCCAGAGCGAAAAGAGCCCTCTGATACTCCGTTAATGAAAGTAGGAAAGGTACGTTGTCAAGGATATAGCTCTTCAAAGTTACAATAGTCCAAGCGTTAACATGATAGACGCATAGGCACCCCCGTCTCCCGAAATCTCACTGAAAGCTTGTACTGAAGATCTAGAAGGTGTCGTTTGAGCAATACTCCTTATAGACTTAATTTTAGGGGCGAAATCGCTAAAGAAAATATGATCAGGTACAGCAGCAATACCAGACAGCGAAGTAGCAACGCGTACCCAAGAGACAGAAGAAATAGGTCCAATAATGGGGCCCTCACGACCACCACGAACACCTTCCCCAGCACCACAAACTCCTAACCAAGAACAACTCTCGCCGTACTCTCTTAATCGCGCGACAATTCGCTCATTAACTTTCCCAACATCAATTCCAGATATCCCCCCTTCCCCACCCGGCGACGAACCTAAAGAAGCCGCCGCAAAGTTCGATCATTTCCGCCAGCTCAAGCGCCAGGGGATCCACTTTAACGAAAAGCTTTTACGGTCATCGGCATTACGGAATCCGAATCTACTCGAAAAGCTCACGGCATTTGTGGGCATTAACGGGAACGAGCAGTACACAAGCAATCTACCGACCGAAATTTGGGACCCAACAAGATTTCCCGAGGAGGCCTTTGCGCCTAAACTCGCAAAGAGCCAGCAAGAGGTGCTGGAGAAACGGCAAACGCAGGAGAGGTCAGGGATCGACTTTATCGGTGCATCTGGATCGGCGGCAGCTCCAGCTACTGCATTACAAATAGGGCAGGAAAGGAAGGGTGGTAGTAGTGCTGCGGAGAGGATAATGGCTGGGCTAGATAGAGAAAGGAAATCCAACACACCTTCGGCGGATTCCTTAAAAAGAAAGGACGATAGAAAGTGGGACGACAGAGATAAAGATAGGGTAAGAGACCGAAGGAGAGATGATGACCCGTATAAAAAACGCAGACGGTCAAGGACGCGATCACGATCAAGGTCAAGGTCAAGGGATGGGTACAGAGACCGGAGATAATACCATGAAATTTGCATTATGTACTATATCAGTCCCTTTCTTCCCTATGATTTATTATCCTCTTAACGTCCATAATAATAGTAGAGGCAAAGACAAAGAATCGTCGCGGGTGACACAGTTCACATTGGTCTAGAACCCAAAAGAGGGGGAAAGAAAATTGCTTATCCCACCTCCAGTAACAAAAGACTTATGAGTTGAAACCCGTAATCACATATATGGCTCCTGCCCATTAATTGCCCAGAGTTCCAGTGATCACTACGGTCATGGGTATCGCTAGCAGTATGGCTGATAGATTGTCCTTATTGCATATATAGGTACATACATATAGATATAACCATACCATTAATATTTTTCTCAGGCCTTGGCGGATTTAAAGTCAATCTGTGATGACGCCTTTTACCCTAATCCGCACTTTGTACTAGTGAGCGGCAATATTAATGCACTAGGAGTTTCACATGTGCGACCCGCCGATCTGTACCCCCCGCTCCATTGAGCTTTTTTGTAGTTTACAAAGCCAACTAATGCGAAGACCCTTAGATATGCTAAAGGCTGCCGAGAGACAGAATCCTTCTAAAGAACAACGCCTCCCCCTTAAATCCCATCAATGGCAGGGGTCAAGAACTTAATGCCGATCCCGAGTGATGTGCCATGATGCCTAGTTCGGAGGTGGTGTTGAAACATGGGCTTAAAAATTAAAGCTCTGTGTATGTGTTCTTTTAATCTGGGTACCTGTAATTGTGCTTCTGTTTCGGGTAAGAGGGTTGATGCGCTTGCCGTATCGGAACAGCATCGTGCATACGCTCTGTCGTCTGTGAAGTTTTCTTTTTGTAAAGAAGGTGCACGGGTTCTACTCGTGACCAACTACCTTGTTCAAAAACTCCATGTAAATCTAACTAGCTTACTCGCCAAGTGTGGTTGAGATATTCAAATTAATGCGAGTGACATATTATGACGGAATTCAAGGAATGCATGCAATCAAAGTTACCGTCAAGTCTAATAAAACTTACAGATTCCAAGGATTCCTTTCGTCTATTGGATGTGTATTTGTTTTAAGTGATACGCTGATTATTTGTTCTCGGTGGCGCCTTATATTTTGTCATCCAATCACCCGGGCTCCCTTCTCTAATAGTCCTGTAAATGAGTCAATTGGCTACCTACATGTATATTTCGTGCGGGAAGGTTTTCACTAAATTTCGACGAAATCAGATGGGGGAAGTTGTTTGTAAAGTCGTAATTAGGGAAATTAGACGACTTTTCCTACAGCACAACTTATAAGCACCTAACTCTATCAAGATAATAAATATTCGATCCTTTGGCTCTAGATCTACCTAAATTCACTATGTCGCACATTCTATGGTTTTCCTTAGGTTTTAAATTATTTGATGACTTTCCTATGTAAAGGTGTAAGCAAAGGTCTAAGCAAAGGTGTATGAAAAGGTGTATGAAAAGGTGTATGAAAAGGTGTATGAAAAGGTGTATGAAAAGGTGTGGGTAAAATCATTTGTTACCAATACCAAGAAAGTCGTAAGTAAATCTGAGGGAAAAAGTCTCATTGACTGTAAATGTATCACTCTATGCCTTTCTCTGTTTTTGTACGGAAAAGAGATATTTGATACATCTACGCCTCGGCTATTAGAGTTCAGAGTTTGTGAGCGGCATGATTTCAAATATATAAATTTTGGTGTGCTTTCGTCGTCAATCCCCAGGAGGTACGCCTTTTTTATAAGCGAATTCTCTTTTTTGAAACCTTTCTAGGCTGGGTCCACACTCCGCATATAAAAGAATAGTTTGCATGAGAGTACATATATTTAGAAGCCCAGAAGAAAACTCCAACTAAACAATTCAGAAAGAGTTCTAGAATCAGCCTCCGGCCGGATACAATATCGACGTCCCTCCGTACCATAGGCGTATGATAGCATAATTATTAAACTGATATTGTAGAGCCAGTAGATATAATGAATACTAGTAAACATATAATGCATCTTCATGATCGTTGTACTGTCCGTCCTTTGGATCCACCCTGATGGTTCGAAAGTAAGTGCTTCATGTAATGTCACTCGGTACTCCCTAAAAAGGGCATAACAATAGCTGGGTTTAAATGATGAGACCCAAGGTATTTGATAACTCCGGTATATATATCTAATGGCCGCGGTAATCGGGTTCTCTTGGTGACTTTTATTGTTCTTGAATTCTACCCATTGGGTGATGTTGCTCCATGTTGGGCTCGGGTTAAGCAGATAACACATTTTTTGATTGGATAGTAATAAATCGTAGCCCATATATCTAATGCGATTGAATCGATCGCGAATAACCGGATAATATATATCTATGCCCCAGTACTTATCGCCTCAGTCATAGGCCTTTAGTACTCAATAAGCTCTATCATCGTAGGGGTCAGCAGTACCTAATAGGCACTGGAGTTTCCTAGCCAAGTTGTCGAATTAGAATATTCTGTAGCAAATTTAATATTTGTATTCCCTCACAAGTCTTAGATGGACAGCCAAGACCTGGAAGCAACCCCCCACAGTAGGGAATCCATGACAATTCGTAGTTAGTAGGTAGTTGATCCAATAGGCACTCGCTCGCGCTCATATGCGGCAATTTCATCGTCGGTACTCAGTAGATAGGTAATCAAGTGCCTCAATCGGTACACCCGGCACACTGAAGTCTTAGCACGCCGCACGGTCCAACCCAGAAGAAAAGAAACCAGATCTCACTCTCGCACAACCTCAAAAACCTCTCCAACTCGCTTCTCTGTGGACCAAAAACTCACCTCTCTCTCTCTCTCAAAACCCCCCCCCCCCCCCCCATAAAGACCATACGAACTTCTCTAAACCACCCCCCTACTACACTCAAAATCAAAATGGAGGCCCTTACAACTTTTGTCCAAACCCACGTCCTGCAGCCAGACAACACGATCCAGATTCTGGGCCGCACGTACCGCCCGAATGACATCTTCCGCATGGTCATCATCATCGGAGGATACCTCCTGTTGCGCCCGTACATCCTCAAGATGCAGGCTAAGTTCCAGGAGAAGGACCACGCGCGCGAGGTTGATCCCAGCGAGGAGTCGAGCCATTCGGCGATGGCGGCGCGGAGGAAGCCTGCGGGCGAGGAGAGCGACAACGAGGATGACGATTCGTGGGGCGCGAAATTGAGGAGGAGACAGAGGGCCGAGGCGGCGGAGAAGGCGAGGTTGATGGAGGAGGAGAACGACAGTGACGATGAAATTGCGGAGTATTTGGAGAAGGAATAGAGTTGGGCGGTGGTGTTGGGACTAGGAAGATAATGGGTAATAATAGTGAGATCAGGGGGCTCTTGGGTTTAATGTAATAAATGAGGCACGTCACGACCCGGAAAGATGCGCAAGGGCTGGAGTTTAAAAGTTGCTGTTGCTATGGTGTTACTTGTCTACACCGTGCTGGAAGGGGAATATATAAAAAGTACATACTCTATGTAACAGAATAATAATCCCTAAACAAGTAAAACCAAAACCCATCCAGTCCAGTCCAGCCCAATCCAATCCAATCCGTGAAAAAAGGATAATAAAACATATACATGTACAGACCAAAGAAAAACAATCATAATCTAAGTCCATTAACCCATCTTTTCATCATAAGGTATCACTCTAACTACTACAAAAACTACAAAAACTACAGCTATGCATAGTATACTGCTCTATCCCACTCTTCCTACAACTGCTCCAATCGCTTTATCATCTTTCAGAGCGATCTTGATCTCCTCCTCATTGATCAAAAACCTTACGCGGCCTCCACCGCTTCCTTTCTTCTCTAGGCCGACAACTCCAGCCTCCACCAGACCCTTCACGGCACTTTCAATGCCGCCAACACGAGCCTCACCACCAAGCTCCTCAACCCCAATTTCCTGGATCTTGACAATCCTGGCCGCCTCATCCATGACATCGCGGAGTACGCTCTCGCCCACTCCGCTTCTCCTACACCTCACTAGCAGAGCCACCAAAAAGACCTTCGACGACAGCGAACATGTCTTTAGGAACACCTGCACCGGCGAACTGGTAGCTTCCAAGATCGCCTGTCTGATGGTCGCAATTGTCACTCTGCCACCGGCTTTGATCCCACCGCCACCAGAGCCATCATCATCATCTTCCCTCATCATGGCGATCTTCCCGCTCAGCCTTCGACCCTTCTCGTTATCATTACTAATAACAGGTGCATACTCTACCATCTCTACAGCGCGCCGGCATATATCTAGCGCTCTTCTGGCATCACCGGACACGGCCGCTACCTTACGTGAGGCGAACTGGACTGCGTCTGCGTCTACGATATCGCCCTGGACACCCTCGAGTCTACTCTTGATGATTGTCATCAGCTGGTCATAGGTGTACCCGGGAAACGTGATTCTTGTCAGCCCCAAGCGTGAGCTGATCTTATTGCTGAGCGTGCGCTCAGGCAGATCCATAGTGTTTGCTACAGCTAGCACAATGAGTCGTGAGTACTTCCCACCTGGCCAATTGAAAAAGTTGTACATGACGCCTTGCCCCTTCGTGACAAGCTGGTCGAGCTCGTCCATAAGTACGACACAGGGCACTCGGCGCGGACTTGGCGTGCTGAATTCAGACTCGAGGAGCCCGAGGGCTTGCGACGGGGATACTCGGTCTCCTTTGATGGCCTCCCACAGGAGAGAGTAGGACTGATGGGGGTCGGCGACTTTCATGCCGTTGATCTCGACGAATGTGAAGTCATCGAGCTCTTCCAAGGCGACTAGGTGCCGGAGTTGCGTTATTACTTCACGGACAGTAGCAGTTTTGCCTGTTCCGGGAGTGCCGGAGATGTAAATACAGGATCCAGTGCCTTCGGTGATTGCGGCGGAGAGCTGCGTATAGACTTCGTTGAATTCGGCTTCACGGCAGGGGAGAGATGCGGGTAGAGTTGAGACATGTAGATGGTGTCGGGCAGCAGCGTAGGGTGAGGATAAATTAGGGAGAGTACGGGTGTTTAGGGGCGTGAAAAGGAGTGGCTTCTTGATGGTGATTTTGCGGTTTGTTGGGGTGGTGAACTTGCGCGCGGAGGTGGGGGTGCGGCGAGTGGGTGTGGTAAGTTGGTTCTTTCGAGTAGGTGTGAGGAGATTCTTCTGCGTTGGTGTGCTGAAAGTGAAATTCGTGCGCCTCTTGCTCGGCGTTCGGGGGGCTTTGGTTTTCCGGCTGAAGTTATTATCATTAACATCGAAATCGTCCTCCGCTTCTTCGTCCTCCTCCGGTATTGTCTCCACCGTTCCCTCTCTAGTAAAATCCCGGTCTCCACTATCATCTGAGTCCACAGAGGTCTCTCTCCGTCTTCTCTTTGGCCGTACCCGGTTCTCCCTATTCTCTGTAGCGGCGTGCTTCTGCGCCTTCTTCCGTGTAGCTTTGGTGCCCTGCCGTACCAGCTCGCCAATTGCAAAGATATCTGTATCGCGCCCTTTGTAGATAGTGTCCCAATCAAGCTCGGGAGTGTAGTTTGCTGTTCGAGGGTTGCAACCGCGACGGCAGACAAAGACTTTCCCGTAGTCACGGGACTTTTTGGGAACGCCGTTGGGGTATTGCTCGTTGAAGACCTTTGGAGAAAGGATCTTTGCGCGGCCATTGATCGAGCGCAGTGGGCACAGGTTGTAGGAAGGGTTTATATAGAGCTCGTTCTGTCTCCATTATCAGCATATTGTAGCTCCCAAGCTAGGCACCGGAGGTAACAAACTCACGGGCAAGAAGTCCATCCGCTTCTTCTCTTTGTTCTTGATCTCGAACTCCGTCGAGAACCACATCACATTGACAGACATGTCGTCCTCCGTGCCCTGATCCGAGTCCTCAAACTCGCATACCATGCCGACATACGCCTCGCCCTGTAGCCCGTCGCCCTTGATGAACACACAATCGCCAATCCGCACGTCAAAGTCGCCTGTCCGCGCGCCAATAATCTCGCGCTTCTTCCCATTGATCTCTGAGTGTCCGACCTGGTCGAAAGTTTCTGGCTCCGCGCTGTAGATCCACTCCCATGGCAGGTCTTCGTCGCCGAGCTCGTCGTCACTGTCTTCGCGCGCGACACCGACGCCCCGGAGGAGCGCGCGCGCTTTGCTAATGGAGGAGGACTTTGTGGCTTTTGAGGGGAGGTGCGCGGTCGTCATTGTGGAGGCGAAGAGGCCGGCGAGCATCGGATTTAGTAAATTAGTTGGAGGTATCGGGGAGATATCGAGCCCAGTCAGTGATGGTTATCTGTTCAACCGCTGGGGACGAATTCTGGATTTTTGTTAATAAGGGATTGGGAGACGCGTATTGTATACTACTGCAAGAGGGTTTTTGCGGTTCCCCGGCCTACTGGCTGACCTACATGGCAACCAGCCCACACAAACAAAATTGAGGACCGAATTGTTAAACCCGCATATTATCAACCCGGGGAATTATCATTTGGGGGGGGGGGGGGGCGTAATAATAGAGCACGACCTTGTCTACCCTAAGCTTTATAGAGCTTTTCTCCTAACATTCAACTCTGCAACAACAGTGAAAGAATAATGACTTATACATCCCAACTATGATCAGTTACGTACTGTTTAAGTCATTCGTATTATCTCATGTATATATACATGTATATATATACCGCAGCATTACTACCTCAAGTTTCAGTTCATTGTGTGATACGCTAACATTGAGAAATCGTGACGCCAAGAAATATCACGTGTTATAGGTTTTAAGTGGATTTTAGCGTGCCAAGATTTCGTGGAAAACTTCAACTCAACCAGGCTATTTCATGTAACCTCACCCCCACTATCTTACAACCAAACGGTATTTTGTGAAGCTATAGAACACAATGCCTCAGAACGAGTACATAGAACGATGGCAGAAGCTTCACGGAAAGAGGTACATCTCACTCCTTTGAATTGAATAACTTATAGCCCTATACTAACTGTCATATAGGCTTGATCATGATGAGCGAAAGTAATAGCCACCCACTCCACCCCTCCACCTCTCTGCCGGTACTAATCCCCAATCCAACAGGCGTAAGAAGGCTGCCCGTGAAGGCCACAAAGCCTCCAAGAATGCGCAAAACTTCATAGGTCTCCGCGCCAAACTCTATGCCAAAAAGCGCCACGCCGAGAAGATCCAGCTGCGCAAGACGCTCAAGCAGCACGAGGCCAAAAACGTCAAGTCCGACGGTCCCAGCGAGCCCTCTGCCAACCCGCTGCCACCCTACCTTCTTGACCGTTCCCAGCCCACCAATGCGAAGGCTCTCTCCACAGCTATCAAGCAGAAACGTGCTGAGAAGGCGGCAAAGTTCAGCGTGCCGCTGCCCAAGGTGCGTGGTATCAGCGAGGAGGAGATGTTTAAGGTTGTCAAGACCGGAAAGAAGACGGCCAAGAAGGGTTGGAAGAGGGTTATCACAAAGCCGACTTTTGTTGGTAGTGATTTTACCAGGAGGCCGGTCAAATATGAGAGGTTCATTCGCCCCATGGGATTGAGGTATAAGAAGGCCAATGTCACACATCCGGAGCTTGGTGTGACAGTACAATTGCCGCTGTTGAGCGTCAAGAAGAACCCCCAGAGCCCGATGTATACACAGTTGGGTGTGTTGACAAAGGGAACAATTATTGAGGTCAACGTGTCAGAGCTGGGTATGGTCACAGCTAGCGGGAAGGTCGTTTGGGGTAGATGGGCACAGATTACTAATAACCCGGAGAACGATGGATGTGTCAATGCGTAAGTTATCTTTCTTTCGTTTCTTAGAATTGTGAGCTAATTGGATCGGTTAATGTAGGGTCTTGTTGGTCTAAATTTGGATGGGAAATCTAAGTAAATAGATGGGATAGATTTGTAGGGGCGGGGACGAAAAGCTGGTAACGATCCTGTATATCATATTTTAAGTTTCAAAATAATGGAGTTCTTTTTTTTCCTTCTTATGCCTGTGGTTGTAGCTACTTACCCAAGTATAAAGTACTTGTATGTTTCTGGTGAAGTGTGTTTCATGGCAACGCATGCGCAAAGCAGTATCTTTCTGTATAGTTGACCCCACTTGGTCAACTATGCACGGGAACCACGGTGTTCTTTTGTATCCTTGTCCCAGCTTCTAACGTACGTAACTATGTACTCTACATTCCACGAGTTAAACCTCAAAATATGAAGGGGCAGGTTTCGTCGAACGGGTTGTAAGGGTGCGTTGATAGTCTCTTCCCGATTTTATTTTCTATTACCAAGCATGGTCGAATCTCTGCTCCAAAGACCAGTATGAAATTACTTATCCAGGATAGGTTCAATCGGTGGATATGAGTCGAGTCATCCGGCACCTAAGAATTTAGGGATGGCAAGGATTCTTAATAGACTACATGTATGCTTTCGCGATGTGTGGCGCTGTAGGTCTTGTGTCCTGGGGTTCGGGGATTCGGGGCGAGATATGCAGGTAAGTTTTCTGCTTTGATAATTAATCGGCCGTAAATCATGCATGTTATGAGTATATTGACAAATGAAATGGAAATATTTCCTTCAACGAAATACATGTAATTGAAGGACTCGATAAGCATATTTACGGTATTTTACGCTGATGCATGCAGATAATTCACATTCAGGTAGTTCACATTCTGGGGTAGATAGTTGGGTTAGATTTTGGTAACCTGGAATTATTTAAAAGATGAAAGATCGAGTTTATCTACAAATGATTTACATGGCTTGTTCAAATCACTTTTACCACACAAAACTTACCCTTTCCAAACCTTACAAGCAACACTTCGCCATCTACCAACCACTCTTCCTCTACCTTCGCCTTTGTATCCATTACCTTTTCACTCCCCAATCCCACATACAAACCTCCGCCTCGCACTACATTATCTGCCTCGCCCTTACTTTTACACACCCCAATCCTCCTTGCAACCTTCGTCACCAACTCACCCACCACCTCACTCCTAGGCACCTCCACCACACCTGGGAGCTGCAGGATCTCTCTCGCAGAAACCTTCATCGTCTCTCCAGGCGCCGGAAACAACAGTTTCGTCTGCAACTCGGCACGCTTCGCCTCTTCTCCTCCATGGATCAGCATTACAACTTCACTGGCGAGCAAATGCTGAGCGCGACGTTTCTCGGGGCTCGTAAGGTGCTCCTCAAGTACACTGCTGACAGTGCTCAGAGGCAGCAGTGTAAACATCTTTAGATACTTCCCTATCACGTCGTCGGGAAGGCGTACGAAGAACTGGTAAAGCTCGAAGGGGGAGGTGAGGGTTGGATCAAGCCATACGGCGTTCCCGGCCGTCTTACCGAATTTAGCACCTGAGGGTGTGGTAAGGAGCGGGACTGTTAGTCCGTACGCGGGGTCGAATTTGTTTGGAGTGGTACTAGGCGTTTCTGGGGTTGTGGGGACACGTAGTTTAGTTATTAGATCAATTCCGGCGGTTATGTTGCCAAATTGATCATTTCCACCAATCTAAATAGGATTAGGTTTGTAGGGGAATTATTGGGTAAACGAAGCTTACCTGTAGACGGCAGTTTTTCTTATTGTGCAGGTGCCAGAAATCATAGCTTTGTAATAGCTGGTATGTGAATTCTGCAAAATTGATTCCTTGTCCGGTCGTCATTCGGCCCTTTACACTATCATCAACACATCAATCAGCGCCAACTCCTACACCCGCTACCTAACCCACTACCAAGCACCAACGCTTAATAATTCCCATAATCAAGATTTGAAGAAGCCTACCTCTCTCGCGCCAGCATCTGACTGACTCTAACATGTCTCCCAACAGTACTCAAAAACTCTACAAATCCTAGCCCTTCTAACCACTCTCCGTTCGTAACCAATTCTCTCTTCCCCAGTTTCTCCTCGCTATACCCTCTAAGTAATGCGTGCTTCTTTGCGCTTTCAAAGAATCCATCGATCTGCCGCCATATTGAATCGAACGCCTTCTGTAGCCTCTGCGATTCTACAGAATCACGCTCCGTAGTCCTCCCGGATGGATCTCCGACCGATGCGGTAGCTTTCCCAACCTTTCTAGGTCAGCTAGCACGCGAGCAAGAGGCGTAAAAGGGGTTATACGAGTGCGATAGAATGGTGGCCATTGAGGTAGAAATGGAGCAGGTTCATGAGAGGAAGGAGGTGCCCGACATGGAGCGAATTCGCGGTTGGGTCGACACCGGCATACGTAGTTATGGGGTTCGATTCGATCAGGTTTTCAAGGTCCCCAGAGGTGCTGGGTGCTTATTAGAACTGCATCGCGGTAAATGGTGGGTTTCTCCATACATACCCTGTAACTGACTCGACGAGTTCTCGTTCCTGCAGGTGCTGGAGAAGCGTTTGGGATCTGATTGAGGCGACCGAGAAGGGCCTCCTATTGGGAATTGGCCGGGGCTGGTTATGAGTGAGGGAGCGTAGAAGCCGTGTTGCTGATCGGGCGAGTGATAGGGGAGGCATTTTTGAGAGGATTGGCACTTGGTCTAGAATTATGTGGATGGTGGGATGTTTATGGCGGGGGGCAGAGCCTCATCCTTGCATGCAGATCGTGAAAGCCAAGCCAGTAGTACCCGCCGAGTGATACTTGGTGCACGTAAATCATATGAACATTTATCACGAATATCACATATAAAGGATACTAAATGCATGCTTGTATATATACATACATGCGCATGAACATAGAGTACTTACTGCGTATGTACCTTACCGTCGAAACGCATACAATTTTGAGCCTTATTCAGTCGGCTTATCCAGAACGTAGGCTCACAATAGCTTTATCAGTACAAAAATCCTTTTTTAAGCCTTATTTCATCCTTAAAACATGCTTAAATAATACTTATTTGAACCTTATTGGATTCATAAGGCTATTATGAGCCTACGATCTGGATAAGCCGACTGAATAAGGCTCAAAATTGTATGCGTTTCGACGGTAAGGTAGTTATGGAACATGCAGATGCACTTACTAATATAGATTTAACAGAAAAGGCCTAAAATGACACAGTTTTCGGTATACGTGCTCCGAAATAACACATGATGCAAAAAGTCACAGTTCGCTGTCACTACAAGTAAAAAAAAGAGAGAAAAAAAGAACAAAGCGTTCTATAAAACTACAAAGGTACAAAACTACAAAAGGTACTGCAGCGACTTATTAAGACATTTGCGACTGCTACCCCCACCCCTGGTTTGAACCCAGGACCTTATGTGTGATTGGTTGTATCCTGGGTACTCTCGGTGTCTCACCTGACGAGCAGTCTATCCACTAGACCACCCGCCCATAGTGGATGCTGTGCCCGAAGTGATAGTTGAGCTAGCTTGGCAGTGTGCCAAGATGAAGATCGAACTTGGACCTTCGATATTACTTGTATCATTGCTCAGCCAATGGAATCCATCCCGTGGATATTCTGAAGGTGTTCAAATCTGAAACCTTAGAGATAAATTACAGATTCCGCGTAGCAACGGCTCACCACATCAAATTCTGTAAAACAAGTCCAATGCACATAAAATTTCCTTATTCAAAAGAAAGGAAGAAATAAAGTCCCAAAATATCATATCTATATCGTCAATGGCCAATAGTGAACTGCCAGTTTTTCAGGCAGCTTTAGAGGTTGTTGTGGTATTATTTTGGTTGTTTGAAGTATGGTGGTCGCAAGGAGACTAAAGATGAGTAATGTTTGTAGACCCCCCCTGGGGGGGTCTACAGATTGCATTTGAACGCCTACAAACCCTCAAAATATCCACGGGATGGATTCCAATACGTATACTAATTGATATATTCGTTTTGGATTATACCGAACTGTGTCATCTTGCATTCATGTGTTATTGTAGAGCACGTCTACCGAAAACTGTGTCATTTTAGACCTTTCCCGTAGATTTAATGAGTGAAGCTGATTGATTAGTTAGGAAATTGATGAGATTTACACCGCCCATTACTGGAGATATGTTAATTCCGGTCAAGCGCCTAATTAAATGTGCACGCGTTGTACGTTAATTAGAAGTAAGTAGATGATAGCTTCAAATATAAGATTCTACAAGACTAAACCATGCCCGCCGTCCGTGAATAGGGTGCGTCGATGATTGGATCAGAGAACTTCTCATTTCAACAATAGGAGTACCGAGGTAAAAGGAAGAAAAAAGTGTTCAAGTTTGAAAGTGGATCTAAGCGGGATTAAAACCCGGTATCCGCTGTCGCTACAAGTTTCCCAAACCGGAGGCATATACCACTATACAAACAGAGCTTGAAGGACTGCCTGCTGGGGAAGATGTTAAACGCACACGTAGACGTAACATCCACGGATGTGGAGGGAGTACAGTCGGCTCTCGTTATAGTGATACTTCATATAGTGATACTCTCGTTATAATGATAGGAATCGGCGGTCCCGAAACACCTTTTTACCAGTATCTCCTTGCTTCTTATAAGTAGTTTCCAGCCTTTAATATATAATATCTAGTACTATATGTATACCAATGAGTCCAATACGTAGGTAAGTCGCTTTGCGGCTTATTTCTCTATTTGCCTGCCAGGAGGGGTCGAGGACTGAACAGCAGCGGCCTGAGAGCCCCGACTGACAGGCAAAGCCCATCACCATATCTTCAATATGTGCCTTTTGATATCACCATCAGTAAATAGGTCAGAGGATCTCTCCATTTGAAGTTGCAAGTATATTCCTTTAACAGCCACCAAACCACTAGAATTAAACTACTAATTGATCCCCAGAACTACATATAGTAGAGAATATATTAATAACCTAGCACCCAACAATACCCCATATTCATATCAAATAGTACATGTTTTATGTGAAACAAAACCTCTCTGAATGAGAAGCTAATTAAAGGCACATGCACATGTAGGTTATAATTATATACTTATTAGATTTGTTAAAAAAACATAGGGTGCATGTAGTTTTACGGAATTCCAGATATTCATCAAAGAAACACACGACTTCCCAATATATTAAGGTTTTAAATTACGTCTCTATATATCTATTAATTAACTTGTATCCTAGTTATATCCATATCATGCGTATCATTAACGTTAATCTTATAGTACATGCAGAATTACATTTAAAAACAAAACTCCCCGAAACTCCCAATCGAATACCAAGATATAACAAAGTCAAGCAGGCAGAACCGGTCTCTTTTATTATTCTACTCATCATCGAACTCGATCGTTGGCAGTCTAAAAGCTGTCGGACGAACATGGGTAAAAGTTCTAGTACTTGTCACGACCACCGTGGTTGTGCTAGTTAAAGTCGCAGTAGCGATCTCGCCTGACATGACTGTATTTGATTCGAATGACACAAATTCAGCCGATGTCGAAGGATTTTCAGATACTGAGGGGCTCGCAATTGAGGATAATGCTGAATCCACGGGATGGGGAGCAGGTGTAGGCACCGCTGCGGCATTATGAAAGTTCGAATGACTTGGCGCAGCTGCAACCATATGTATAGTAGGCTGAGGCCCGTCTTCGTCAAGTTCCAGAACCCCAAGGTCGACAAAATCAGGATGATTTGAACCTCCTTCGTCTCCATCCTGACCTCCTTCTGCGGGAGGGGCTGGTTCTTCGGTAATAGGAGTTGGTTCTTCGATAACAGGGGGAGCTGGCGGTGAAGGTGGGGGTGGTGCAGGAGGAGCTGGTGGCTCGGGTGGAGGGGGTATATCCTTATTGTCCCCTGTACCTGGGTTATTACCCGCCCCTGCATCTACTGAATCTGCTACGGCAGTGACAGTTTGTACCTCTGTAACAGTGACAGTTGCGGGCTCAGGCTTTTCTGTAACTGTTATGGTTATTGTTGGCTCATCTTTATTCTCCCTTTGTGCTTCAGCAGTCGTGATGGTCACCGTCTGCCCAGGTGCAAACTCGGTCTCAGTGGTGGTGACAATGAGGGTTATATATTCTTGCTTTCCCTCGAACAGACCGTCGAGAAAGGCTTCGCCAGCCGTGATTGTAACTGTGGCTGTTTCTGTTGTAGTCTGGACCTCCGCTTGCGTTATCGTCACTGGAGATGCGCAATCCTGGGCAGGGGCATTGTTCGCTCCTGGTGCTGGCCCTGTAGCTGGCTCCGGTGGAGGAGGAGCTGGGTCAGGCGCAGGAATGGGTGCTGGCTCATCGTCGAATGGAAAGCCAGAGGAGTCAAAAGGGAAACCTGGAGGGAAATCTGGGAAA
Organism: Morchella importuna; assembly: GCF_003444635.1. NCBI lineage: Eukaryota > Fungi > Ascomycota > Pezizomycetes > Pezizales > Morchellaceae > Morchella > Morchella importuna. The sequence goes on along the minus strand of NW_025763417.1, from coordinate 668,781 downwards.
TCAAGAAAATCTGAGTCGTCGAGGTCGTCTAGTAGATCTCGGCTGCCGGCACTTGCAACCTCAGTTTCGCGCGGAAGGATGGGTTTAGTCACAGCCGATGGTCTAGGGAGGCGATGTCTATGTGAGAGCGGTGTGGCGGAGGTGGGGGAAGTGAAGATAGCAGAGAAAAGGGAGATAGAGAGAAGTGTTGGGATGCGCATGCTGAGGTAAATCTGAAAAAATAAATAAAAAGTTATATTGAGTACGTTCGCCAATTCAGTAAAGCGATAAGTGCATCCAATCTATACACTGTGAGTGAGAAGAGAGTTAGCAGCTGGCAAGCTTTCTTACTTATACTGGTCGCTCAATAACTTAACCCCGCCCTCCCTCTGTGTTCCAGAATGATATCAACTTATACCAGTTCATGGCTGGGGATAACCGCAATTCCTGAACCTGCGTACTAGAGGTTTGTGAGTGAGTGATAGCCTATGGTGCATGGCAGGTTGGTAAGTGGTCGGGGAATACATAAGTTTTGAAGGATTACGCGATAATGGCGAGTCTCTGGTTATATGAGCATGATCGGGGCAGTTATTTGAAGACTGCTGATATCGGACAGGCACGCTGACCCTATTCTGCACTACAAATATGCATGAAGTAAGGGAAAGTAAACAGTCATGCAAGAAGTGGCTGGATACTACTCTGGTGAGTACTTGATAGAATAATTCTGCGGTTGGGGACATGCGTGAATGCTGTTTTGGGCCACGTTTGTAAAACATGCATAAATGATCATTCCAGCTTAGGTAATCTCCAGCCAAATCGAAATTTAAACCACACAGCTCTCTAAAAAGAAGGCTGGCCCGTACGTACCCAAGCTCTAGCAGTACCCAACTTTAAAGATTCCTACCAACATTGCTATCACCACCCTTCGTCTTCCCTGCCACCGTTGGGACTTCCTCGTTTCTTTATCATCCCAGCCAGTCCTTTTGATACCCCCGCTCCCAGACGTACGCCACCCTTCACTGTCCCTGCTGCTGCCCCTTTCTAGCTAGGTAACGTTCGCCTCGCCTGGCACTTCATCATTATTAACTCACTAGCAACCGCCCCCAAAACCTAGGGCACAAACACACATACCTCTACACAACCCAGACAAACATGCACCTGCACAAGCATTTTTCATAACCGGAACATTAAACGATTTCACCTATGCCATCCCAGGGTCCCCATGGTAAATATCATCAAGGTCCTGTTCCTCATGCTCTACTTCCTCCTGCGCTTCTATCAGCATGGTGTGGAGGTCGTCTTCATCCTGTTCTAATCTCCCTGCCTCTTCAATCAGCATGGTATGGAGATCATCTTCGTCTTGGTCTAGGGCTTCTTGGGACCGGCTAATGGTTCTTGCATGTGGGTGGTATGGAGCTGGGTAAGTTAATCTGCGGGCATTTATGCCTTGATATATGGTGTGTGAATAGTGGGAGACCTAAATCTGACAGGGATTAGTGTCTCAGCTACATGTAAGGCGCTGTATGTATACTAGACTCCACGATGGATGGATAGGTACGTATGATGTACCCCGTCCCCTTGGGCTGAAAGCTAAGTCTTTTCATTCCACTTACACTATTAATAAAAACAGTCACAGACTCTTGCGTTTAGCGGGATTTACTGCTTGTCTCTGGAAGAAGGCCTTCCAGCAGTCTGAAGTTCTGAAGGTAGTAATATTGTGTAGTAAAAAATAACCTCCTTCAATCAACCCACTGGAAGCGCTCTGTATTCGGAATCTACAGATCCTTGTGTGAGCGTTTTTTGTTTTTTTTGTTTAATTCATTAATTCCTTATGTGAGCGTCTTGAAGGGGGTTTTACGAAAAGGATACGCCCAAGTCCATTTACATATACAAACTCACTTCTAGGTTCACCCAGCATGTTAATCAATCAACAACTAAGTAGCGATAGGCAGCAAAACTGAGCCCTCCCCCACCAAGGCTTGGCTCACCACCTGTCACTCGATCTTTTCAAACCCCCCTGCTTCCTAAACTTTTTTTTTTTTTGTTTAATTCATTAATTGCATCTGCTTCCTAAACTCCACCCTTTATTCTCCATTCCATTCCCATCGCGGATTCGGCTCGGGGCAACAAAAAACTAAAAGCGTCTTCCTTCTCTCTGTGTATCCACATTCATAGCAAGGCACTGTGGTACGTACTCCTCTAGGCACATGTTAGGGTTAGTTAGAGTTGACCAAGTTGGAAGTAAGTAAACGCAACGCAGACTATGAAAAATAAGATAGCAACGAGCAGCGCGCATGTCCTCGTCCCGCAAGATGAAGTAAGGTAGGTACCTATCGTGAATGTGTTATGGGGAGAATGGAGTAGCTAACAGAGCATCGAACTCGATCCCTGCTTAGTGCCGGAGTGGAGTGTTTGGAGAGAGCTAGTGTTGAGAACGTTGCTGAACTGTGGGCAAAGGAGGACGAGTTTATGGGTTCAATCACTGTAACTAAGTTAACGGTAGTCGGATACATATACGTAGGACCGGCCTATAGACGTACATGTAGGCATTAAGCTTACGCTCGCCCTTCGTTCTTCCCTCGGAGGCTCTTACGTCTTGATGAGACTACATATAGTTGGATTACATGTAACTACATGTAGCGTCTACGTATCCGTCTTCTTACTTCCCATTCAAGTTACTATTGCCGATAATAATATGTGGAACTTATCAACAGACCACGCCTATTTCAATCTAAGCATTCAACCGAATCCACAACAAGATACCCACTTTACACGCAGTAAAGTGCCAAACAACGATATATGCCCACTAAAACGGGGCCTCCTCAAGTCTACCTCTTCCTTCGGTACCAGTATCTACAACCCACTTCATGCATCTTCACATCTATAAACCCCATGGTCACAGCTTCCCCAGTGCGATAATATACTGCTGCAACTGGTCCACCACGTCAACGGGATAGTCTCTCCTAGGTCCCACACAATACCTCTCGAGCACTCTACACAACATCTCCTGCTCCCTCGCCACATCCGCATACGCCGCCACCTCACTCACCACCGCTAGCTCCCTTAGCAGCTCCGCAGCGTCCACAAGGGCTCTCCCGGCACGCCGGATATCGTCCTTTGTGGTGAACGTTGAGAAAGAGATCTGCAGCGAGTCGATGGCGAGCTTGACGGTGTATCTTGCGTGGCGGAGCTGTTCTTCGGATGATGTTTTGGTGTCGTTTGTGGAGCGGTACCAGATGATGATGCGGGTGCCGGTGGCGGGCTGGAGTAGTTCGTGGCGCTGCCAGCCGCGGGAGGGGAGGGAGGCCATAAAGGTATATATTGGTAATGTAGGTCTAGGGTGGATCGGTTAATATGGGTAGGCATGGGTTAGTTTAAGTAGGAGGTATTTTAGTTATTTGTAACGTCTGCTTACAATGTTAATGGGGGTTGTGAACCCGCCATACATGAGGCTCGAGAGCTATTTAAATAAACTTCTAAAGGACAGATAGTGAGTCCTAATAACCACGTGGATGTTCCTCTAGATGTCATATGTATACACTAGAGCTTACGCACAGAATATCATTAGGCCTTTGGCGGGCCCGGTCATCGCACAGGATAATCGTGGGCGTCCTATTCTCGTCTGACGTCGCTCAAGTGTATCGAGTGATATTTCATGATGCTTATAAAGACAGGAAACCGTATATGCAGTCCGCCCAGAGCTAGATCCGGTTATGTTAAGGGGGAAAGAGTTGTAAAAGTCAGCTTGGTGGTTAGCTGTTCAAGCCAATATCATTTTCCCACTCTAAGCTGATAGTTGATGCTTGTAATTGTTAGAAGTTCCAACATTGGCGATATAAAACGAACCCTGGCAACCGGGAGCACATCTGCGTGTATTATTTGAGCACGACACATGGAATGTATTCATCACTTATCAATTGAAGATGTTTACAGCGCTATATCATGATTAGTCGTGGCGTCGAGTTCATAATAAATCACGTCAAAGGAAGGGAATTTATAGGTCAGTTGAGAGGGCTTTCTTCGAGTTTAGACTCGACGATCAAGGAGATAGATTGTGTTAATAGGTGACTTCTACCATCCTTGGTTCATTCATAGATTCAGTCGACTGATGGAGACTACATAGGCGCACTACTAGTTCACCTTCCCCTTTACTCTTCCCTCCTTTCACACCAGATATGCGACTTAATGATTAGTTGTATTTTCAAATGGCATGACATTAATCAAAAAAAGCAAATCAGAAGCATGCACATCCATGCGCAATCTGTGACCGAGTGATGTATCATGATGCCGAGATTCACATGGCAGGCGCCAAGAATAAACGGTTTAGCCCACTGCTGCAGCTGCACAGATCGAGTTGTTGAGAAATTAGCACATGTGATAGCACCATAGCACCTTGAAGTGATTCCGATTTGCACCGGTGAGAACTCAACTATCAAACGTTGAGTTTTGTAAAACTCCTGTGCGAGGAAGTGCACATTTATATGTAGAGCATCCCGTTCCATCTGCAACGCATGCATGATCAACAAAACAACCTTGCAGCGTGCATACTCTACACACGCCAAACATTTCTCCCAACCACTCACACTTTCTCCATCGCGTTCCGCATTCCGTGCGTGGGGGGGGGGGGGGGGGCGCAAGTAATTAAGTAGTAGAATTTCCTGTTTCCTATTTTTCATTTATGTAGAAGGCACTTGGCTGGGAGGGAGATCGAGAACCGCTGCCAAAAATACGCTCCGAGGGCCTTTTCATTGGGCCGCGAAGCTGCGTGGTATTTAACCCATTGCGTCACCCACCCATCCTTCCTTCCCCCCGGGCTGAGTTACGGGCTGGTGCTGGTGATACAAGCGGTAGTCGTCAGTACGGACAGCCATCTGATAGTTGGGTATTTTTCCGGCTGCAGACGACGACATCTCTCGACGACACTCCGTCGGGCATCGCAGACGTTCTCTTCAACAACCTCATACTCAACAGCAAATATCGAATACTCCCTCTGTTCTATATATTCACATCCGTCATATCATATCGATACTGACCTAACCCTCCCTGGAATCTCTCTCGCCTTGACACTCCTCTCCAACCTTCTACGTGGACAGAGCCAGAGCCAGAAGAGACCCCCCCCCTATCCACTACAATGGCCAACGCCCCGCCTACCCCCGCCAGCACCCCCACCCCTACCCCCTCCGCAACCAGCACCTCCATCTCCAAGCCCGCCCCCACCACCACCACCACCCACCGCAACCCCCCCACCAAGCCACTTGAAGTCCTCGACCGCGAGCGCTTCATCCTCCCGCGGCTCCCGCCCGCCGACGAGCCGCGCCGCCGGCCCATCCGCAACTTTGTATTCACGCGCTTCTACAAGCTCGTGCTACTGACAATATACCTGATCTACAGCGTGTACGCGAAGCTGCGGTGGACGTACCGCACGGTGCTCAACCGCGGCTTCAGCATCCTCTACTACCACCACCGCACGCCGCAGCTCATCCAGCAGGACGTGCAGGAGCTGAGGCAGGCTGGGAAGCTGCCCAGACATGTGAGTGTCATTGTGGAGTTTGAGAAGGGCGGGTTGGATACGTTGGTGGACGAGGTGGCAGAGATTACGTGTTGGTGCGCGAGTGCGGGGATCAGATGTCTGAGTGTCTATGAGCAGACAGGTATATAGGCCCCCCCCCCCTTCCCCGGTCCCCGCTATGCTAGTAGTAATGGGTGGTAAGGATACTAATGCCTTTCCACAGGTGTCCTCAAATCCTACATCTCCACCACTCACCGCTCCATCTCCCAGCGCCTACACAGCTACTTCGGCAAGTCGCGCCCCACGCTGCGCGTGCACTCTCCGCCGTCCGGCGCATTCACGACCACAGACCAGTCAGATGAAGAGGAGGGCGGGCCGCGCGTCGACATCGAGGTTGTCATCATCAGCGAGGAGGACGGGCGCGAGTCGCTGGTCGACCTGACAAAGACGCTGTGCGACATGGCGCAGCGCGGCAAGATCGCCGCCGAGGACGTCAGCATCGACCTGATCGATGCGGAGGTCAAGGAGAATGTCATCCCGGAGCCAAATCTACTGATCCTGTTTAGTCCCAATGTCACACTGAGGGGGTATCCGCCGTGGCAGATTCGGTTGACGGAGATTTTGTGAGTGTTTTTGCTTTCGCCCTGGGTGTGTGTTTTGTGTGTGGAGAGTGGTGTGCTAATGTGTGTGGGGTGTAACTAGTCATGTGCCGGATAACGAGGCGGTGGGGTACCAGGTGTTTTTGAGGGCGCTGCATAAATACGCAAAGAAGGAGATGCGCTTTGGACGATAGATTGTTGGTTGTTAGCCCTTTTCTTTCCTTGTGACCTTTTTTTGTGGACCTGTGACCCATTCGTTCCTGGAACGCACACCATCGTTTCCAGTAAATGAGTCGTTTTTTTCATTATCAATACCAAGACTTTTTTTTGCTTTTCTTCTATTTTTTCGTTGTTGGCAGGTGGAGTGGGTGGTGGTGGTTTGGTGGGGGGGGGGGGTGTGTATATGGATGGCTGGACGGGCTGGACTGGATAGCTGGACGGGGAATTGGTGGGGATGGGGGATGGGAATTGGGCGCAGGGAGGCGGGGAGCAGGTGGGGGCTGCGATGTATGTGTACTCGTGCGGTTATGTGACGGGATAGGGAAGTAGATAAAATGGGAAAGGACGGTTAATTATCTTCGATTTTGTTATACTGAGTAGAATATACATGTATATATGTGCGGGTGAGCGGGTTGTGATGGCGGACATAACATCTCACTCGGCGTCTTGTCTCGACTCACGCGCAGTCACTCGCCTTCTTGTGCGCGCGGGTGCATGTGGTATCACTCGAGTGCTCTGTCACACTGCGTGGTCTGTTTAAGACCTTTCACATCTTTACCCGCTCAGCTACGCAGTGGGTGGATCGGGTGCTGCGCTCTAGCCCTCTCAGTCACTTACGTATACACACTCACATCCAGAAGCTTTCGGGAGTATCCCTTCCTCCCCCCCCCCCCCACTCTTGCAGCCTGTGGGTATGGAGCGACAGAGCGGGTGTACTCCAAAGATAGTTCAAGAGCCCACTCGGAGTGGCGGCTCATGGATTATCACTCGATGATCGGTTCCATGTCGGATGGCTAGTGGGTTTCGGTATTGGTTGATTGATAATTCGTATTTGAAGCGAGTTTCGGTAAGTAGCTTGGGGTGGTGTATTGTGACATATATCTCCTCCCAGCCCGTTTCTGTCCTTACCATTAAACCAGTGGGGTAGCAATTCAATTACGAATCGTGGCTGATAAAAGGATAGGGGAGGCCATAATGTGGTGGTCTGTCCGGCCAGCTGCCTAAAGGTCAGGCACCTAGATATATTGCGCGGGCTGTAGTAGGTCAGCATGCAATACCCCCAGTCCTAGTATGCCAGCTGGAAGGCTTCTTGGCTGGTTGCTTTCGGGCGGAGCGCCTTGGTGTGGAGGATTGGTTGCAGGTCAGCTGTGTGGCTTGCTTGGACATTTGTTCTCACTCGTCTGGTTACTTGTATGTGCTAGTATTCTCACGTACGGCATGGGGGGTGTCACTCGATACATTCACTTCATTAATTGGATTGGTATGGGGACATGGCTCGTTCCCACAGACATAAGTACTTGCATCTCTGGCCAACGAATTACTGTATTTTACGAGCAAGAAAAAGATATTATTGAAGACACCGCATCATAGCAGACGAAAACGAAAACGAAAACGAAAAAAAAAAGTAATGCAAAAGATGGGTACCCTCTAGTCGCTGAAAAACACTAGATGCCGAAGCGTATCTGTCTATAGGAAAGAAGAGGGAAAAGGGGGCTACAAATTCGGGGAATGGGGGGAGTTATAAAGCTATGATCATACAGAGAGGACTCGAGAATTTGCAGTTCTCCGCACATTTCGTCTGGATCCGCAGCAGCTAGACCTACGAAGGCGACAGCGCCCTATTAAACCCGCCCGGCCGATTCCTAAATCCACCGTCAGCCACCCAAACGCACCCAGAAAGAAGGAAGGAGCAAACATACATATACTGCCGATACTTGACCGTCGTATTCTTACTAATCGCACCCACATCATTCCCCTTGACCTTCTTCTGCTTCGTCGTCCCAAAGCCGGCAATACCCAACATAGCCTTCATCTGCGCATCCATATCATCCTCCTCCTCCCCTTCCACCTCTCCAGCCCTCTCCTCCTCCTCCTCCTCCTCCTCGCCCCCTCCCCCACCACCCATCTTCACATCCTGCTGCTGCTGCTGCTGCTGCTGCTGCTGCGGGGGCGGCACCGGCGACGGACTCTTCCTTCTCGCCGCCTGCCGCTCCCTGCTCCGGCGGTCCCGCGAGCGCGACCGGTGCCGCCGCGACTTTGGATCCTCGTCGCGGCTGCGCCCGCCGCGGATCGTGTATTCGCGGTCTGGCGGGGGTGCGTCGTGGTCACGGGAGGGTGGTGGTGGGCGGCGATAGTCTAGTCATTCACCACAATCAGTTCGAGCTTTCGGAGGAGGGGAAGGGAGGGCAGGGGGGCGAAGGGTACGAACCTCGTGCTCGGTCTCTGTCTCTGTCTCTGTTGCGGTGGTGCGGACGGGTGTCGGGGCTTCTTGAGCGACTGCGCTTGCGTCCTGCGGCCCTGCCACCGTGTCTGTCGCGGTCGCGGTCACGGTCTCGCTCACGGTCTCGTTCGCGGTCGCGGTCGAGGTCGGGGTCTGCGCGGTCTCGTTCTCGCTCTCGGTCGCGGTCGCGGTCGCGGTCACGGTCTCGTCCGGCGGCGGCTCTGCGGGAGGCGTGGTTGCCGCGGGGGGCTCGTGGGGGGTGCCCATTGCTGAGGTGGTTGTTGTAGCTGTAGTTCTAGTTGTGGAGAGCTGTGGTGGAGCGGTGTATCGAACGGTGGTGGAGGAGTGCTGTGGTTGCAGATAATTGTGAGTTGACCTGCAGATCTCTCACTTGGCTGTTGACACGCGCTTGGCCCGTGCACCGCTCACCGTGCAGGTTTAAGTAACCCGGCCATGTCAGTCAGACACCCGGCATCGCTGCCAGTGCACAACCTCACAGCTCTCTCCATTCTCAAAACCGTCCCTAGGCCCTCCCCCCCCGCGGGCCCAATTGAACAACACCCCCCCCCCCCCCCCACCACCCCCACACACATCACAAATGTCGAAACGCCCTGCCGACACCTCTCTCGAGCTCGACACAGCAGACGATGGCGCCCCGCTGACACCCAAGCGTGTGCGTGTCGACGAGATCGAAGACGAGTCCTTTGCCAGCGGAAAGATCCTTGAGGCGTCACGGCCACGGCCACCCCCGGAGGATGGAGAGGTGGAGGAGGAGGAGGAGGAGGAGGAGGAGGACGGCGAGGAGAGTGCGCTGACGGCCGTCGTGAGGGATGTGCAGGCAGGGCCGACGGAGGGCTTTTCGGATTTGTATTTGGACACTGTGAATAGGTGAGAGCTCTCTCTCTGGTCTGTTTGCAATTGGGGTAGAGCGGGGCTGATGGTTTGTTTGGTGGGGTAGGACGTTACTAGATTTCGGTATATACATCTACATCCATCTACAATCCTTTATCTACTACGACATACTACTACTCGCAGATGAAGAGCTAACAAGCTGATGGTGGTGATGGTGGGCAGACTTTGAAAAGCTGTGCTCAATCTCGCTCTCAAACATCAACGTCTACGCCTGCCTCGTCTGCGGCAAATACTTCCAGGGCCGCGGCCGCTCCTCCCACGCCTACACGCACTCGCTCGACCAGGACCACCATGTCTTCATCAACATTGCCAGCCTGCGCGTGTACGTGCTGCCCGAGAGCTACGAGGTCAAGAACAAGACGCTCGAGGACATCAAGTACGTCGCAAACCCAACCTACAGCAAGGGTGACGTCGCAAAGCTCGACAAGGAGGTCAAGGTCCGCTGGGACCTGGGCGGGAAGAAATACATCCCCGGTACATACACCCCCCATCTCCGGAGTCTTTACATTCTAGGTGGGGCAGAGATGGCTGACAGGGAATGACAGGCTTCGTCGGCCTCAACAACATCAAGCAAAACGACTACCTCAACGTCGTCGTCCACGCACTCGCACATGTCGCCCCGCTGCGCAACTACTTCATGCTCGAGCCGCTCTCCGCCCGCCCCGAGCTCGCCCAGCGCTTCAGCATCCTCGTACGCAAGATCTGGAACCCTCGCGCCTTCAAGTCCCACGTCTCGCCGCACGAGCTGCTGCAAGAGATCTCGCTGCGCTCCTCCAAGAAGTTCACGCTCACGACGCAGTCCGACCCCGTCGACTTCCTCTCGTGGTTCCTCAACCACCTGCACCTGTCGCTCGGCGGTTCCAAGACGCGCCCGGGTACCTCAATCGTGCAGAAGGTGTTTCAGGGGCGGTTGAAGGTCGAGTCGCAGGCGATCACGGCGCGCGCGGACGCGTCGGATCGGTTGCGGTTTGAGGAGGCGGCGGAGATCAAGACGGAGGTGGTGAGGTTTATGATGCTGACGCTGGACTTGCCGCCGAAGCCGATATTTAAGGATGAGCAGGACAAAAACATCATTCCCCAAGTACCCCTCTTCCCCCCTTCTCTCCAGATGACAAAAACTAACCCATCACTCTAACTATAGGTGCCCCTCACCACAATCCTCAGCAAATACGACGGCGTCCACTCTCAAGAGCTCCTCGGCCAACGCAAGCGCTACCGGCTCCTCTCCCCGCTCCCGCCCTTCCTCATCTTCCACATCAAGCGCTTCTCACGCAACAAGTTTGTCTCCGAGCGGAACCCCACCATTGTCACCTTCCCCACGCGCTCTCTCGACATGTCGCCGTATGTTGAGCGGTCGCCCACTGAGCCGGGCAGCGAGCCCGTGTGGTATGATCTCGTGGCGAACATCACGCACGAGAGCGTCACCACCACCACGGGGAAGAAGGAGGGCGAGATGAGGAGCGTCTATAAGGTGCAGCTGTGCAATCGTGCGAGCGGCGAGTGGGTGCAGATTCAGGACCTGTTTGTGGAGGAGGTGGCGAGGGAGTTGTTGTTTACGAGTGAGAGTTATTTGCAGGTGTGGGAGAGGCGGAGGGGGAAGGGGGTGTAGCTCGGGGAAGGAAGGGGCAGGGAGGGGAAGAGGGGGGGGGGGGGTGTTATGTATAGATAGTAATGTGGTGAATGGAGTGCATTTTTTTCGTTCTTTCTCTACTCTGCTGGGTTATGCCGGTTTTGTGCCGTCTTTGGGTTGTGAGTGGTGGTGGTGGGTTGTGTGGTACTGGGATTTTGAGGTGATATATTGTGGGGGTTTCGTAGACATGGCTTGTATGTAGTAGCTGGTCCCCAAGCCCTCGCCGTATAACACATCTAGCCAACAGCCAGCAGCCAACCCAACCATACTTCATACTCCAGCCCAGTCAGTGGCTCCGATCTTTCTTCCCCCCGCACATCACAAGTACTCTAGAAGAACCCTAATCCATGTCGGAAGATCCTCTACAATCAACATCATAGTATATCACTCGGCGCGCACCACTGTCGTAATTAATTGATTGATTACTTCATTTAATTGTATCACGCACTGTCGTAAAAGGACAATGTACATGTATATGTAGGCATCAATACAAGTATTGTCCCAGCTGCGTGGCTGGCCGGCCGCCCAGATACGTATACGGATACTGATCAGAAGCGGCCGAGTGATGCTCCATGAGCCTATAGCTGGCCCTATTCAAGAAGTACATATACCTACATAACTTTACGAAATTTACATGTAGTTTATTTGCAATTAACATTTCTCGCTCTCTCTTAATTTTATCTACCTACGCTTCTCCCCGTAGAAGTAGCAAAAAAAAAAAAATTTTTTTTAAGCAGAAATATATATGACAGGCTGACCCCGGGGAGGGAGTCGAACCTCATCGTCCTACTGATACCCGATCGGCGGGCGCATTATTCAACTACATATATGCTACCGGAACTGTTCAAGAATCACTCAGTCTTCTGGGCCGGATGGACCAAGTATTGTTGAGTATATGTAGCACATGTATCCTTCAAACATTCCTTAACAAGGCCTAACAAGCCACGTATGTAGTATGATGCAGCAAGAAACTGTAGGAGCAGTTACATGTAGTACTCAGGGCAGGTAAGAAGAACCTGAAAATGACTTTTGGTGGTAACGACCTCTGATTCGCGGCTGGCGAAAAGCTGCACCAAATTGAGCCCCTGCTTGCCGCTTGCATTTTCAGGTTCTTATTGCCTGCCCCGAGTAGTAGCACATGTATTACTGTTAATACTAGTATGTACTAGAGTGTGGTGAAAAGTGATCAGAATCTGATAAGACAAATACACGTATTCACCGCAACATTCACTTATCAGATTCTGATCACTTACCCTCAACACCTGGTACAATAGCTAGGGTTACACAAAGCGTAATAACGCTAAACTGTTTTTGTATGCGGCTCTGAAACCCCTGCAGGTGCTCTCACCTACTTACATGTAGCTTAGACAGTATTCACAGAAGACACGAAGACAACACTCGGCAGCTAACGATATTCATGGAGACCTTCACGACACGAAATCATTAGAGCACAGTACCTCCAAAGTCAAAAGCCAGTACATTAAAGACTGCCGTACCGATTCCAATCCTTCCCACTCGGGAGAGCAACCCCCCCTTATTGTGGATAGTGCAATGTTTAACCTCCGTAACGTTCTTTTGGCCTCGGCCGCTCTAAGAGCTGGAATGTTCTTCTATGGACTCTACCAAGACGCACATTCCGCTCTCAAATATACAGATATTGACTACTATGTCTTTACCGACGCTTCGAGATATGTAGCAATAAGTCAATCCCCGTATGACAGAGAAACATATCGATACACCCCATTACTGGCATGGTTGCTACTACCAACAGCTTTTCAACCACAATGGTTTTGGTTTTCGTTCGGGAAGGTATTATTTGCGGTGGGGGATTTAATAGCGGGCTGGTTGATTTACAGTGTTTTACGGACCAGCTATGGAGGAATGGATAAAGGGCGCGCATTGAAATTTGCAAGTATCTGGTTGCTCAACCCTATGGTTGCCACTATATCGACAAGAGGCAGCTCGGAAGGATTATTAGGAGTTATGGTTGTGGGGCTAGTGTGGGCTGCGATGAAGAGAAAGGTCATTACTACGGGAGTGTTGCTCGGGCTGGCAGTGCATTTTAAAATCTATCCGGTGGTTTACGGGCCTGCGATTCTTTGGTGGATGGAAGACCGGAAAATGGGTCAGACAATTACTCAAAAAATACTCGGGTTCTTTACTGTCTCGAGAATAAAGTTCGGTCTAAGCGCATTGGTCACCTTCGTAGGACTTAACCTTGCAATGTGGAAAATGTCAGTTTCATAACTCTTACTCTCCCATTAGATACTGCTGCTAACTGAGTAATAGATATCGTGATCCATTCGTAATGCACACATATTTGCATCACGTTGAACGTCTGGACCACCGCCATAACTTCTCACCTTATAACATCCTCCTCTACCTCACCTCTCCACCAAGCATGGGTGATCCCTCATTCCCGTATGCCAGTGTTGCGTTCCTTCCGCAGCTTTTCCTCTCTGGGGTACTGCTTCCACTCGCATTCGCCAAATGGGATCTTCCCACCACTCTTTTTGCACAGACCTTTGCATTTGTCGCATTCAACAAAGTCTGCACCTCACAAGTATGTTCCTATAGGTTCATTAACCCCACTACTTTGCTAACATCATGTGTCAGTATTTCATGTGGTACATCGTCCTTCTCCCATTCTACCTCCCCACCTCCTCGCTGCTCCGGAATCCCAAAATAGGGTTCACCGCACTAGGCGCATGGGTTCTCACTCAAGCCGCATGGCTCCAACAAGGCTACGAACTTGAATTTTTGGGTAATAGTACATTCTTCCCAGGTTTGTGGGGAAGTGCATTAGCGTTTTTTGGGGTAAATTGTTGGTTGCTGGGGGTTATCGTGGGAGATATAAAGGACCGAAGAGTTATAAGTGGAAAGAAGTTGAATTAGAGCTCGAGTACATGCAGTTTTATTTTTGTTTTTGTTTTTGTTTTTGAGAATGCCCAGAGCGGATATTTAGAGGATGTGGGCCTACAAGATTTATTATAGTATTGTAATCTAGTTAGATGGATTATGGGCCTGTTCGGACAACCATATATTCGTTCTTCGTGTTGTTGGACAGACTGGATTATCCAGTAAAAAAATACATGTACGTTGCAATCGACATATCAGATCAAAGTCTTACACGTTAATGTTATTTTCTTGGCGGATTAGAGTATTGAGATAACTACGTGTACATATGTAATCTGGAGTTCAGAATGTTGAATTATTCAATTGCACGAACAGCATATATAGGTATATAGTTACATGTAGTTTACCACAACCATCCAACAGCCAGAGCAGTACTAGGTCGTCCCAACGGGCCCTAAGTTTATTCTTTTTTTTTTTTTTTGAGAATATACTTCGTGAAACGAGAAGCCTAATAGATTTGTCATGTATCGCTTAGAGCTATTCAACAGCACTTCTTGAAGAGATCTGGCGTTAGATGTGAAAATCGAGTGATTTATTGTGTCTAGACTGACGTGTCCTCTCGTCACACTTGAATAGATGACATGCACATACACCGGAAACCCATAGGTATCTACAGGTTGCGCGATTTCGTGTGTCCGAGGGGGGGTGGAAGGCAAATACCATTTGGATTGGGTAGCTAGTGTCGTGCGGGGGTTTCTCCAGACCTATATATAGGTTGTTCTGGAGTCTAGAAACAACCCCAACCTTCCTCACTCATTGCTGGCGTGATTAGTGGCCTAGTATGTATGTGCACGAGCACGCGGAGCACGCCCGGTAGCAAAAGTAGTGGTAGTACATGTAGTAGTAGGAGGATGAGGAGGATGAGGAGGAGGAGGAGGATAATACTTTACTGCCCATAGTAGCAGTTAATATTCAGACACTTTCTTCGTATTTTTTACTCTTTTCTTTACAGCAGGTTTCAGAATACTAGGCTCAAATTACTTTCACACACATACAGTGTGATTCTTCGAACCTTAAAAAAAATAGCCTACTTATGAAGCCCGAGCCTGATATTCTCCCGAAAAAGTAATTTCAACTACTCAGATAGCCTATATAGGCTATCTTTCGAGAATTGTACTATGAGTTGAGAATGCTTTCTCAGCCTAGTATTATGAAACCCGCTGTAAAGGTATCTGAGTAATATTATATTGCCCAAATGCAATAATCATAGGAATCCAGTAGTAGTACTAGTGTTGCCATTATGGCGTCGTACCTGGGCGATCCGAGGGTGGCTAACCTAAACCGGAAGATCCTGTTTAGTTGAAACTACACGGAATTCGAAAGATAATAACGTCCTCCGCTTTCTACCACCCAAACCGCCGCCGAGCAAAACAAGCGAGATTCTATAATCCAAGGGGAGGTTCGGATTCATCCACATAGCTGAAGAGCACCACGTCCAGAATCTCTATATTTAGCTACCCCTACCTTAAGAGGCATGAATCCCTCATCATCCAGCACCTCCGGCTTCATTGAGATTCCTTATCGTTGTGGCAAGAACAGAGCCTAGCTAATTGTCATGATCAAGAAAGGAAACATCGAAGGAAACAATTCAAAGGAACACAAAAGAATTGGATCTAACAGATCGTCTCAATCCGTTGGAAGAGACGGGTCTCATCACCGAACATAGAGCCGTCCTACGGCGTAGTCCAAGAAACATGACAGATGTATAGTATTTGTTCGAATCTCCCTTGAAATCACAAAATCACAAATAGATCTAGATGTCTCCTCAAAAGGGTTCGGAAGATATGTTGCGAGTACTTGATCTTCGGTGGCATCTTCGATTCCCACATATTAGATGGTTAGATAACGAAGCTGAACTATCTGCATCTCGCCCTAGTCTGTCTGTTGTTCGATGTATCAGCCCACCATCTTTCTCCGCTCACGAATTTAGCTTAAATTCAAAGGTCTTTCAAAAGTCTAGCTACTACTCTTTCGTCACAACTAATCGCCCGCAGCACCAGAAACAATTCTGCATAAAATACGGTGTCATAGCTGTACTTACATTAGTAAAAACAATACCACAGAGAGCACCACACATGTTCATGATCTCCTAGTCCCATTATAGATGGGCTTGTTAAATGACGTCCGTGGAATCATTTCCAACGGGCGCAATATGATAAACGGGCAATAATTACGCAATCTAATGAGCGTGCAACCCCAGACCATATGCGCATGATATATTTGTCTATATAAGACAAAGGATATCGTACCTGGAGATAGTCATATCGTCGGCTTCTAAAGTTCAGAAGACTGATATCACGATTATAAAATGAAGGTATCAAGCACCCCGCTCGCTGCGGTCTTTCTTTCCGTTACCCTCTTCACTACAGCATTATCGAAACCTATTGCCATACCCGAATCAAAGAACCTTTTCCGCCCCAATGTTGGATTAAATGCTAGGGCTGAGAAGCAAGCTCCCGATCTACTCAGTGGCTTCTTAGGCGGCGGACTTGACGGCGGACTTGGAGACTCCTGTGGTGAGGCTGAGGGATCAATCGGAGGAGATATTAGAGGAGGAGAAGGTAGAGGAGGAGAAGGTAGAGGAGGACAAGGTAGAGGAGGAGAAGGTAGAGGAGGAGAAGGTAGAGGAGGAGAAGGTAGAGGAGGAGAAGGTAGAGGAGGAGAAGTAGAGGAGGAGAAGGTAGAGGAGGAGAAGGTAGAGGAGGAGAAGGTAGAGGAGGAGAAGGTAGAGGAGAAGGTAGAGGAGAAGGTAGGGGAGGAAGAGGGAGAAGAGGCCGAGGCTCCGGTGGTACTGGGTCAGGTCGTCGTGGTTCCGGCTCGGGCTCTGGGACCAGAACAAGTGCCACAGGGGCAACTGCAACTGGAACCACGACTGCTACAACTGGTACAACTGGCGCTGGAACAGGCACAAGAACCGGTAGTGGAACCGGCTTAGGTAGTTCTGGGACTGGCAGCGGGGCAGGAACCGGGACACGTACTGGAACCACTGGAACCACAAGAACCGGGACAGGTACTGGAGCCACTGGAACCACAGGAGCCGGGACAGGTACTGGAGCCACTGGAACCACAGGAGCCGGGACAGGTACTGGAACCACTGGAACCACAGGGACCACAGGAACCAACGGTGGCGCCGGTACCGGAAGTGCTGCTAGCACAGAGTCTGGCACTACCTCGAGTACCGACACTGGCGCTGGCACCTCAACTGGTACTACGACAGGCACCGGGTCTGGCACTGGCACCGGCACTGGCACTGGCACAGCTGCTAGCACCGAGTCTGGCACTACCTCCAGCACCAACACTGGCGCTGGCACCTCAACTGGTACTACGACAGGCACCTCGTCTGGCACTGGCACTGGCACCGGCACTGGCACCGGCACTGGCACCGATACCACTGGCACCACAACTGGCACTGGCACTGGCACTGGCACTGGCACTGGCACCGACACCACTGTTGTATGTACAGATGGTACTGATACCGTTGTTACCGATGCTGCAGGTGCAGTTGTCACTACCAGCGCTGTAGTTACTGATGCTGCGGGTGGAGCCGTAGCGACTGCTGCTCCAATTGTCGCTACTGCTAGTGAAGTCTTTGTTACTGCAAGCACAGTCATTACGGATGCTGCTGGTGCTGTTGTGACTGATACTGCGGGTATAGTCACTACTACTGGCACCACAGGCACCGGCACCGATACCACTGGCACCACCACTGGCACCACAGGCACCACAGGCACCGGCACCGATACCACAGGGACTGACACCGGCACCGGCACTGGCACAGCTGCCAGCACCGAGTCTGGCACTACCTCTAGCACCGACACTGGCGCTGGCACCTCAACTGGTACTACGACAGGCACCGGGTCTGGCACTGGCACTGGCACTGGCACTGGCACTGGCACCACAGGGGCCGGCACCGGCACCGGCACTGGCACAGCTGCCAGCACCGAGTCTGGCACTACCTCCAGCACCGACACTGGCGCTGGCACCTCAACTGGTACTACGACGGGCACCTCGTCTGGCACTGGCACTGGCACTGGCACTGGCACCGATACAACTGGCGCCACAACTGGCACTGGCACTGGCACCGATACCACTGGCACCACAACTGGCACCACAACTGGCACCGGCACCGATACCACTGGCACCACAACTGGCACCGGCACTGGCACCGATACCACTGGCACCACAACTGGCACCACAACTGGCACCACAACTGGCACTGGCACTGGCACCGGCACTGGCACTGGCACTGGCACTGGCACCGATACCACTGGCACCACAACTGGCACCGATACCACTGGCACCACAACTGGCACCACAACTGGCACCAGCACAGGTACCGCTGGAACCGCCACGGGAACAACTGGAACAACTGGAACAACTGGAACAACTGGAACAACTGGAACAACCGGAACGACCGGAACGACCGGAACCACTCCATGCACCGACACCACCGACACCACCGACACCACCGACACCACTGTCACCACTGTCACAACAGAGACCACCGAGACCGTTGACACCACCGAGACCGTTGACACCACTGACACCACCGAGACCACCGAGACCACCGAGACCGTTGACACCACTGACACCACTGTCACAACAGAGACCACCGAGACCGTTGACACCACCGAGACCGTTGACACCATTGACACCACGGAGACCACCGAGACCACCGAGACCGTTGACACCACTGACACCACTGACACCACGGATATGACCGAGGCCGCTGACACCGGCACTGGTACTGGTACTGGCACAGTAGTCACCGTTGCGGCGTAGTTCCCTGGATGGTGAATTACCCATCCCTGGGGAATCTAGTTTTTTTGTGTATTTGCGTTATTTGATTTATGTATAGAAGTGCGAAAGAAAAGTCGAGGGGTGATTATAGACATTGATGAGAAAAAGACGGTGTACATATTGATAGACTAAATAAAAGATTGTATTAGTCGAGCTCTCTGCAGAACTGATCGTTGGTGGTGATAGCAGCACTGTCCCATGGGTGTTGTGGAAGAAATAATCATTGACCTGCGGCTAGTGCGTCACTAATGATCACTCGGCTAAGCGGTCGGCTTGGCATTCGTCTCTGGCTGCGCCGGTCGACGTCTCCTAGCTCCGATCGTTCCCCTTTATAGGTTTGAGAGTGGGTCGAGCTGTGTCTGCTCTCCGTTACAGAGCGTAAATACTTGTGTAAAACAGGGATCAACAGCATCCATGGAAGATGCTGCTTGGGCGGTATTGTTGTACTAGGTAGTACAGTAGTGGTGATTGTGATTGTGATTGTGGTGGTGGTAGTAGTAGTAGTGGCCGGTACTCATCGATTGAATAGAAGTTAGTAGGTCACCACTAATCTGTCTTCTTGAAGTCTTTATGTTCTAAGACTTGACCCTCTCATTATTAACTAGACGACAGAAACATACGAATGGCTAATAGTGAAACAAAGGGTTTGGGGCAGGAAAGTCCAAGTTAGCTAAACCATTTCGTTGGACAGAATAACTTTATAGTAGGAGGGCGTACGGAGGGAGGGGCTGGCATTCTTTGGTGGCAGGCCGAATCTATATATAGTCCTGCTAGTAGACAGGCGGGCTGGCTGCTTGGGATGGGCGATTGGGGAACTGCTATTGACAGCGCAGTCGGTGGTGATGGTCCTTTCAGATTGCTGCATATACATGTAGATAGAGGCTCGGTGACGTATGGTCTAGTATCTGGACGCAGCAGTGATCTTGGGCGAGTGTAGGTACGCCCTGGACGAGTACTGACTTTCTATCATGAACGGACACGGCGCGTTGTTGTTCTTGACGTGACGTAGTGCCAGCGGTGATGTTTGCCTGCCGTGAGATGTCGCGCTCGGCTCATAAATTCTTCAGATAGGTAGGGCTGGCTGGATACATAAGTCCCTCCGCGGCGGGTGTCGGCGCTGGGTGTCGGGTATGTCGGGGCCTGGCCTGGTCTTGTCAGGGATCCATGCTCAGAGATGCGCGCGGGATGCAAGGTACAGCGCCAAGCCATATGCATAAACATATGCTCTGTCAATACTGACCCAGCAGCTCGGCTACACACCACTGACGTCGCCCTGTCCCGGAAGTCCGCGGTGATGGAAGCAACGCGGCAACTGCGTACTAGTGGCGGAACATAGCGTGTTTCTGAGTTCTTCTTCTTCGCGTTTCTTCTGTCACGGGTCTGGGCCTTGTTGTGTTATCTAGCCCACTTAAGTTGGGCGCCCCGGACTCACCTGGCCTCGAGTGGTAGATCGTGGGAGTAGGGGTGGCGGGGTTAAGGCTGCTTCAGCGAACCTCGGAATATGGTTGTCTTTGTATGCTGGGGATAACAGGAGATGCTGCAGCTGGTTTGTCGACTCGCAAGTGGTCTCGAGCACTGATACAAAACTACCAGCTAGATCTATGACCTACCCAACCCCCGGACTTGACGATGAACCCCGAAAACCCCGAGAGAACCTTCAGAGCATGCTGCACTCTGATATATCTTTGCCATGAGCATCAAGCTACGTTTACTAGTAATGGGAACTCACGGTGGACTACAATACTGTAGTTACATAACTACATGTATAGCTGGTGTACTCTACTATCACCTATGTAGCTGGGTTAATCGTCAAAAGCTGGATTACTTAAATTATATTAAAGCGTGACTCTCACTTTACTACCGATGTAGCTAGCGGCTGACAAACCCCAATACTTTGCGTGACGGGAGGAGCTCAGAGCGCCAGGGTCCAAAGTCAATGATCCCCCTTCCCAGTTTCCAGGCCCAGTTTCCAGGCCCAGTTTCCAGGCAAGGCCAGCTCATGCTCAGCCAGCCGAGTGATACTCCATGACGCCCAACTCAACTCTCGACACTCACTCCCTCACCACCTCCGAGATGGAGACTCGGCCAAACCAAAATCGCTCTCATTCCGAAGCTCCAAGACACCGCTCGGGTTTGTTTTACTCTGGATCCCTAACAGTTTATGCAACACCCCTTGCCGCCAAGGCACTCAGCCACACAGCACCGCCTCGCTGGTGACGAAACACTCGACTCCACCCCCCACGCCCACGCCCACTCCCGCTTTCCCGTCCAACGTCCTGAAAACGGCGTGGTGCTGGGGCTAACAACAAGAAGAGTTCACCACACTGCTCTGCTTCTCTCTCCTGAACCCTTCTTCCCTTCTTTCCATTCCGCCACCAACATCGTCATCATCATCATCAAAACAACACTCGTTGATCACCAGCAGCAGAAGCAGCAGCAGCAGCAGTAGTAGCTATGAGTTGGGCAGGTACCAAGACCTTTCCAAGCAAAGGAGGGAGTAGGGGGCTCGTAGAGTAAGCAGAGGGCTAACGCAGCACCACCACAGGGTTCAAAAAGACTGTGAACCGGACTACGGTCCAGGTCATGATGAAAGCCGGTCAGTACCTCCAGTACCTCCAGTACCAAATACACTAAACACCATACCCATCTACCCCAACCTCGCATACTAATACCTCCCCTCACAGGCCAAATCGAAAAAACCAATGACCGCGACTACGAAGTCGAAGAGCGCCGCTTCCGCACCATGGAAGCCGCCGCTACAAAACTCCAACGCGAAGCAAAAGGCTACCTCGACGCCCTACGAGGTACTTCTCCCCCCCCCCCCCTCCCCTCCCTTCCCCTCTACCCCACACACATCCACTAACAGTACCGCACCCATCCAGCAATGACGGCCTCACAAATGCGCATCGCCGAGACCATCGACGCCTTCTACGGCGACGCCGGCACCCGCGACGGTGTCTCCCGCTCCTACAAGCAAGCCGTCGAGGAGCTTGACGCTGAGACCATCAAAGCGCTCGACGGGCCCTACCGCACAACGGTCCTCGAGCCCATCTCGCGCTTCTGCGCCTACTTCCCCGACATCAACGAGTGCATCAAGAAGCGCAACCACAAGCTGCTCGACTTCGACCAGATGCGCGCAAAGGTCAAGAAGCTGGTCGAGAAGCCGGATAAGGACCCGGGAAAGCTGCCGCGCACGGAGAAGGAGGCCCAGATGGCAAAGGAGGTGTATGAGGGGCTCAATGAGCAGTTGACCGGCGAGCTGCCGCAGCTGATTGATCTGAGAGTACCGTATTTGGATCCGAGCTTTGAGGCGCTGGTGAAGATTCAGTTGAGATGTGAGTACTGCTTCTTTCTTTGTGGGGGCGTGGAAACGAGGTAGGGTTGCGCTGACGGTGAAATAGTTTGTGCCGAGGCGTACTCGAGGATGGCGCAGGTGCAGCAGTTCCTGGATCCGAACACGAGGGAGCAGTATGCGCAGGGCCATCTCGACCAGAGGGTCGAGCAGGTGCTGCAGGAGATTAGAGACTTGAGTATTGCGGGCGCTTCTTAGACTTTTTAGAGAAAGCCAAGGGCTTTTTTTTCTTCTTTCCTTTTTCCCTTTCTTCTTTTCTGTGCGTTTATCAATAACTACTGCTTTATTCTTGTTCTCCTTTTTTTCTTTCTTTTTTTCTTTCACTTGTTCTTTTCCTGGCTTTAGCGGCGGGTTGTGTGTAGGGTGAATTGGAGGCAGGAGTGAAAAATGATAGTGTAGTTAGTGTAGTACTGTGATGGGCTGATTAGGGTGGGCTGGCTGGGTAGGCTGGGTTGGGATGAACGGGTCGGGTAGAATTCAATACCATCTTTCGATTTCGTAGATTATTGTTGGCAGGTATCGTCATGAGATCATACTGTGAGATCCATCATGAAATTTCACTACGAGTTCCAATAAATTTCTAGAATAATCATTGATCGTCTTTATTAGCTGAAATCATGAGTTTTTACTAGAGGTATCATTATGAAATCTCACACGTCCAATAAATTGCCGTAGCGATCATTGACAGCCGCCGCCAAATAAATTAATACCAAGCCATATATATCATTGACCTCTTACCCCGGCACATAATGGTCGAACTAATAATGAACAACGGATGACGTCCTCGCTTATAATTAGCCACCACCATGAACTCTCACTACACGGTAACCTATAGAGGGGCACAAATTTCACTAGACTATATGTAACATTCATTATGGATTTATGTCAGCATCATCACGCAGATTTTCTTTTACCAGGAAGATTTCAATAAACTCACGGGGTGGGGGACAAACCTCAGCTAATATGATACAAGCTGATCTTTAAGTAAGCAAGGGGAGCATTCGTAATTCGAGCGGTTACTGCTCGTGGATTGCCATTCTTCATGCACATGTTACACTTGTAGACGGTACCTTTAAGTACGGGCATGACCAGACTATGCCCACATATATATACAAATTTACACGCATCTGGAATCGGATGTAGTTTGGAACGTGTAGGCATTAAATTATAATTATATACACCGCACTAACTTCAGCGGGAGAAAAATGAAAGCGGGGAATTCTTTTAAAGAAGTGGTGAGGATGGATATATTGGTTGCGGGTTATGGTGATAGTTTGTATGTTGTTTTTATCCCCCGGATTTTGAGCCATAACTGTTCTTTACGCTTATCTTTCCGGATATATCCCATGTACCGTAGGCAATAAAATTAATGAATAATCAATCAATAAATCAATGATACCGTAGGCATATATATACTGTAGGTAGCGCGAGAGGTGCTTCTTGGCACGAGTGATATCCCATGATGGCATAAAAACCACGTAGCTACTGTAAGAAGTATACTAAGAATCGCCGACGCGACTTCAACCCTTGTAGCGAGAATCTCCCCATCACCCTCACACAGACGTCTGTCTATATTCTGCCTCTCTTGTTGAGGAGGCCGAGGTAAATTAAACTGCTTTGCCTGTAAAACTTCTCATCCCACAATAATTGATCTCTCAACGGCACGTTTCCGGGAGGTTGAAGAGGTGAACCAGAAAGTAATTGCTGACCTGTTGAGAGCAGTTTCGTAGTTGCCTCCAGCGACATAATACATAGGTGCTCTCGAATTTTAAATGAGGGCTCGTTCAGGAGGCCTGGCATTTGTAACACCGTCGGACAATGGCTTTATTGAGAAATCATTAACGTAGACTTTAAGCCCAGTTTCTTCCTTCTTTTTTTTCTTTCATCTCTGGCGTGTCAGTGTTTTAACTGAAAATTCATCAAAAACGGGCACGTCAGGCACAAGGATTTTCTCCGAAAAGGGAAATACATATTAAGGAAATGACCTTAATTGCAACAGAGGTTTATATTTAGCCCTCCACAATCATGAAATCTCACTCCAAGTCAGACCAGGTATATCACATTTGCCATGCCAAAGCCATCATTGACCTTCCCCCACTCATAGCAACCAGCTTACCCCCGTAGTATACACCCATCCCATGCCCATCTAACCAACCCCACAAGATCTAAAAAAAAAAAAGTAGAAGAACAACAATGAAATAGAGAGGAGAATTTTGTTTCTATCGCGCCCCCTTTTTGGGAATCCACCATCGCCTGCAGCTGGCCTCCCCGGAGGTCCGAATGGCCGGCCGGCCGGCCGGATGGATGGACCAAAAGAAAATGCCAGAAAAGGAGAGCGGTAATATATATAGAGAAGTGGGATAAAAGAAAGAAGCCCAGAAAAAGAAAGGAAACAGAAATGTCCGCCCCCCGTCCCCGCTCCGGCCTCAACTCGACCCGACCCGACTTAGAGCCTGCAAACACCCCCAAAGCAGAAAAACGAAGCACACAAGAAACGGAAAGAAGAAAAAGAACCCATATATCCACAAGAATCACCAAGCACACATCTCCATTACCACCTACTCCCGCCCCCGCTCAAAGGGAACTACACTATTTGTACACCTTCGGCCTCCACTCTCCCGTCTTTTCCTCCTTCGCCCTCACCTCGGCCTCGATCCTCTCCCGCGCCCTAAGCACCTTACTCTGCAGATAGAAGCTTCCGCCCTTCTTCGGATCGTTGATGTCAAACAGCTTCTTGAAGCGCTCCATCACATTCTCAAGCTCAATCTTGCCCTCCTGCGGCGGCTTGACGTTCAGGATGCGGCACGCCTCGTCCAGCGTCAGCCCCGAGTGCGCGCGGAGCGACGCCCCGCCCTGGCCGTCGGGGACTCGGCCAGCAGCGGCGGCTTTGGCGTATTTCTGCGTGGCTTGGGCTTGTCGCCAGGCTTCAACGAAGGCGCGGCCGACGACACGGCCGCCGACGAGGGCGATTTGCGCTATTATTCTGTGGGCCTGCGGAGGAGGGTGTTAGATTTCTGGAAAAGAAAGAGGTGGGTGGAGGGTGTTTTGTACCATGGTTTGAGAGTGCTGGTGTGAAGATATGGACTTGATGCAGAGGAGGGGCTTTACGGTGGGTTCTCGGTAATTCAGGTCCAGAGGCAAAAAGGTCTCTGAGTGTTCTCTCTCTCTTCAAGTATTTTCAGATCTGCATCGTCCGGGTAAGCGGGCGTGTCTCGACTCTCGGGTCTCACAGGTGTGTAGTACAAGCCCCAGCACTTGGTCCAAGCGTCTCAAAATTATTTCTGCGGCTTCCATCAAAGCAGTGAGTGGGATTCCACAACTACATCATATACAGACAGACACAGCCAACCACAGAATACATAACTATATATAATCACAACACAACTAATAATACAGCACAATGGCCGACGATGGCATGCTCGTCAACTTTGACATAGGTCCCGACGCATTCGTGGGCGCCCACTCTGCACCATCCTTCAAAGGCGGAAAATGGACCGACCGACAGAAGGCAAAGAGGCTTGCACAGTACCACATCCGCAAGGGAAATACAGCAGCAGCAGCGCCAAAGAAAGCAGACGACGGCACCGGAGAGTTCAATGTCGCAAGACCCCAGAGCCAGAAAAAAGACAATTCAAATTCAAACAACTCAAACCCGAACCATGTCCTCTTTGACCGCAGCCTAAAGCGCAAACGTCCCAGCGAGTCCTCTTCAGCCCCAAAGCCCAATGGCACTGGCGTGCCCCCTCCAGGGACAAAACCTGGCGAATTCGTGTCTTCGCTCTGGACTCAGAACCCCGCATCAATCACTATTGAGTCCGCGCCGGAGCCAGAGCCGGAGGCACAGGCTCCGACCAATGCCCCTCTATCAGACGGCTCAACGACCTTCACAACGCTCGGCCTCTCCCCCATCCTCGCAAACCATCTCACCACAAAATTGACCCTCAAAGCTCCAACAGCAATTCAAAAGTCTGCAATTCCCGAGCTCATCAAGACCGATAGCGATGCCTTCATCCAGGCCGAGACGGGTTCAGGAAAGACGCTGACGTACCTGCTCCCCATCGTCAACCGGATCATGCAGCTCACAAAACCACGGCCCTCCTCCGGCACCCCCAGCGGTAAGAAGGAGACTATGGCACGCCATTCAGGCCTCTATGCCATCATACTCGCACCGACCCGCGAGCTGTCCCGCCAGATTGAAACGGTTCTGTCAACACTCATCCATGCCAAGAACGGCCCGCACTGGATCGTCCCCGGCTCCGTTATTGGTGGAGAGAAGAAAAAATCCGAGAAGGCGCGACTGCGCAAGGGGCTCAACATCCTCGTTGCAACACCCGGACGGCTCCTGGATCATCTCGAGAACACAGAGAGCCTGGATGTCAGTCGGGTTCGGTGGGTCGTCATGGACGAGGGAGATAGACTCATGGAGCTGGGTTTCGAGGAGACAATTGGCAGCATTCTCGCAATCCTAGAGAAGAAGAGTAAGCTTCCCAACGGCACTCCGGAACGGGGTTCTGGTGTTCCGAGCGGCGAAGAGGTCCTCCCAAAGCGTAGAGTTACGATATTGTGTTCAGCGACAATGAAGACGAATGTGCAGCGGTTGGGAGACATCTCGCTGAAGGACGCACTCTATATCAAGGCCGAGAAGAGCGCCGAGGACGAGGAGGCAGATAACGCCGGGAAAGAAGCTGGTGAGGGAAAGTTTACGGCCCCGGCACAGCTGAAGCAGAGCTATGCTGTTGTGCCGGCCAAGCAGCGGCTGGTTGCGCTCATGGCAGTGCTCAAACGGGCGTTCATACGGCAGACTGCCACACCGCGAGTCATGGTCTTCTTCTCTTGCTCCGACTCGGTCGACTTCCACTTTGAAGTCTTCTCTCGCCAACTCTCCGAAGAGGCCGCCGCCGCTGCTGCTGCTACCAAACCCACCACCGCCGTCGACTCCAGCTCGGACTCCGAGTCCGAAGCCGAAGACACCACCCCCGAAGACGGCAAAACCAGCAAAAAGAAACCTCAAGACAAAAAGAAGAAGAAGAAGCCCGCCCTCAACCCCGCTACCAGCCCCGCACCAACCCTTCACCCCTCCTGCGTCCTGCACAAACTCCACGGCTCCCTCCCACAGCCCATCCGCACCGCCGCCCTCCACTCCTTCACCACCACCCCACACCCCACCATCCTCTTCTGCACAGACGTCGCCGCCCGCGGCCTCGACCTCCCAAACATCGACCTCATCATCCAGCACGACCCCCCTTCTCTCCCTCCGACCACCTCCACCGTATCGGCCGTACCGCACGTGCCGGCCGTCCCGGCCGCGCAATCATCTTCCTCCTGCCGGGGCCCGAGGAGGGCTATGTCGAGTCTGTGCTCAAGAAGGGCGTGCGCGAGGGCCAGCTGGCGCGTGCAAATGTCGATGAGCTCTTCCGGAAGGGCTTCGCCGAGGGCAAGGAGAAGAAGCGCGAGTGGGAGGACCGCGCGTCCGAGTGGCAGCTGAACGTGGAGCGGTGGATCGCAGAGGATGCAAGAATGAAGAGTGTTGCGGCGAGGGCGTGGGGAGTCATATCAGGGCCTATGCGACGCATGTGGGCATTGAGAGGGCCGTGTTCAGTGTCAAGGGGCTGCATTATGGGCACTTGGCGAAGAGCTTTGGGTTGAGGGATAAGCCGGGAGATATCAAGGTTCCTGGTGGGGGTGGGGGTGGTGATGGCGGTGGGAAGAGTTTGGCGGTGGCGCAGAAGAGGGGTGTGGAGGATAGTGATGAGGAGAGGGATGAGAGGCCCGGGAATGAGGCGATGAGGAAGATGAGGAAGATTGCGCAGGGGATGTTGAAGAAGAAGGGGATGGCGGATGAGTTTAATATCGGGTAGATAAGACTGTTGTGGTGGGGGAATGTTTTTAACAGTATCAAAAGTCTTTTTGTTTGTGATGGGCGTTTGGGGCTATGAAAAAGATACCTGTTTTGTATGATATATTGATCGTGTATGTAGATATACTTTATGGGAAGCATCAATATAAGGGGGTGTCTTTGGTTGGAATATTCCAGGTCTTGCCATCGTTAGGAGTTTTGATCACCTGCGACTGTCCTTCCTTAATCCCATTAAATATTTGACCGGTCAAAGAACCAAGTCGAGACAACCTCCAATCTGTAGATACAAGCCAACCGGACAATGGCATAGTTAACTGTCCTTGCCCGCACTCAACAGTTGTAATATCAACTCCAGTAATATCTACATGTAAATAACCTATAGGACCAAGAAATGAACGCACCAAACTGGCCTGTTTTTGCACAACTCATCACTCGGGGGATAGAGATAAATCATAAACTGTCACTCGACGTCAAGTACCGTATTATGTGAGAAACTTCGTTGCGCATCATGCAGCAGGGGTATAATTAGCCAACCACTAGAGACAGCCTTTGGTCGTCAAAATGAGGGTCTTGGTGTAGAATATATCTGCTGTAATGCAGCAGAATTCCCCATATTTTACGGTAGTTATGGCAAAATTAGTTGATTGATTGATTGATGGTTGATAATTCATTAATTGATGACAAAACTAGTTGACCAAAGTCCTCGTTGTCGTACTTGTTTCCTTCCGAGGGCATGCACCAACACATGCACCACTGCCACGGAACCCGAAATAACAATGTGCTGGGGCAGATCATAAGATGGGTTTGCAATAATTAGCATCATTATAGAGCTTTCCAAAGGTCTCGAGAAGAGACCATTGTCTCGAGCTTTTCAAAACTCACTTTAAAGGATAAAAGGCGAGACGAGACTTTTCTCAACTCTCCTCTCTTTTCGTCTCGTCTCATTGCCCATCACTACTCTCACACAGTCACTCTACAAGAGAGAGTATATGTAGGAGAGAAAGACTACCACACGTATACACACAAACTACCACTGACCTATGCTGATCCAATGGCGCGCAGACTCCTTAAATCTCTCATCATATGATTATTATCAGCACAACACATGGGCGAGTATCTAGTTAATGAAGCAATCAATCAATCAATCATGGGCGAGCGTCCAAATACCAGCGAGTGATATGTGATGATTCATACAAGATCTGCGTTAAATTGTTTCCTCCAAAATCACCCAAGTAAATTGACTTTCTATATACCCGTTACTTAGCTCCTAGAGTCTCCTACATTGTGCTATGTGCTATCCTACCGAGTGCTCTAAGAGAATACTTAACCCGAATCAAACACCTCATTTGCACCACGATATGGATTATCTAAAGCTACGAATCCTCAGGCTAATACAAGCACATGCTTCAGACGTGGTAGGAACCGCGCCTTGCACATGTAGTTCTAACAGGTGTGTCTAGAAGCCGCGCTACGCACCAACGAAGCCCTTCACTCACTTAGTGCCGAGTACGTATGCGTATACGTGTAATCAATTTCTACCATAGCTACCGTGCAACCTCTTGTTGTCCGGTCAAGCAAGCAACCCACACATCACCAATCACAAGTACCTGACATTCAAATCGAAATATTCATCGAATCACACGTCCATTCTCTTTGCATCAAGATATCCATCAAAGCTACCAAACATGGATCGCTTAACCCTTCACGAAAAGAACATCCTGCACGAAGCTAGGACTAAAATCGGACTCCACCTTCAATATCTTGACGCACACCTTATATATTCCCCCCTTAAATATTGTATTCAAGTCATCGATGAAATTATCGATCACATCGACAGAGTCAAAGCCCTGGCCGAGGCAGTCGTGCGTGGAGATGACACCAAAACCATATACATCGAGAATGCTAACCTTTCACGAAAATCCGCGCTTGAGTTGGCCAGCAAGGTTGAGAACTGGGGAAATGAGGGTGATATTACGGCTCAGTTGGGAGCATATAGCCAGACCGCTTTTAGCATCCTCTTCCCCGCGAGGTCCGTTGGGGATACTGCTTGCGTAGCCTCTGAAGCTAGTCATAGCGATGACAATGAGTGAAGCTCTCATTAGAGAGCTGATCTCAAGTCTACTAGGAGGATTTTCGGGCTCTGCGGTTGTTGGTTTCTTTGCACGCTGATATTGATGGAAAAGAATGGCTTGGTAATTCATCTCAATTCTCCCTTACTTCCTTATTTTTGTTCATATCATTGACGTATTATTTATATTGTGTTTTTAGAAGCTGGAACGAATCGGTGATATTTTAACGGGATGTGAGATTTGATCTCATATAACAATACAATGGCAGCATTTTTCTTGTACGGCATATAAACGTACATTTAAATTCATGATAGAATAAAACCTTCTTCTGCCTATTGATTCTTCATCCATTCGACTACATGTCTTTCAATACATTTATATCCTTGGATCGATAGCCCACTAGGACAACCTTAATTGAACAGATATTGGCAACCATGTAAAATCGACCTCTCCTACTTGTGCCTGTCATAACCAAATAACAAGACTTTTATTAGGCCAGCATATCCATAAAGTTGGTCATATATATTAAGATAGATTAGAAATCATTCAGTATCTCTGCATATATTGCTCTTCCTTAATGTGGATCTCTAGTTTCTGTTTTTGCTGTTGATCCATAGCATTAATATGCCCGACTTCTGTGTACGGTCCGGGGATTTCTGCTCCGGGGGGTGTCTCTCACATGAGCCTTGGAATTCTTGGCTATTCCACGTCCATAAGGGCTCACTATTACTACATGCACTTTCCCGGAACAGCCCGCGCACACAAGTGTCCATCAATCCCAAGTTATAGGAGTGAATCCCCAACGCAATGCCCGGAATTCGGAACATCCGATGCTAGGGCCACGCCCACTATCGCTTTACACACAGATGATAGGTTCAATCTGAAGTTGTCTCTATTCCATCTACTCCTCAGCAATCAATGGCAGATGATGGTATATGAACTTCTGCAGGCACATAACGCAATCCCATGTCCAGCACTGTGTTCCACATTGATTGGTTTCACTCTGGTCGCATATGTATTATCCCGTTGAGTTACCATCAAATGGGGTTGACTAACATAACCCGTGCATGCAGGGTGCTGGTTATTTTTCCGGTGCCTGGTTGGTTACCAATGACCAAACGATGCTGCTCGAAATCGCTCGAAAAACCTTAACGGGATACCGGAACCACTAGGCTATAGTTCAGAGCTAGAAACGAGAGCGCGCTACCTTCTACCGCTGCGTTGAACGGGCCCAATCGATCCAAACCCTCTGATGTAGGTTTGAAGGCACTTACTATCACTCAAGCTATGGATCTAATAATTGGGTTATGGACTAGTATTACTTGGCTAGCAATCAATACTATCCCTGCCAGTTTTGAGTGCTCTCATATAATTCAGGGATCTAGCCATATATATAGCTATGTGGGGATGCTTACGACTCCATAAGTACTCCACAAAGAGTAGAAGACATAAATACAAGGGAATGGCCATCAACTGTGGAGGTAGAATAGAGTCGGGTATGGCTTGTACTCTATGTAGAGGGGCAATCGAAGGTGACTTGAACCAGGGTATGCTCCAAACGTATCTAAATGCGGTAAGTCAGTGGAGTACAGCTTGCGGTAAGATTATTGTAGAAATATGGGAGGAGTCCTATTGGCTTGCCCAGCCACAGAAACCCTGTTTTTAGACCCCTGTTTCTACAATAATTTTACCTCTCGCTGTACTAACGAGTGCGTACCTTGCAGGCTGCAGGGCCGCAGTTAGGATCCCATATCTTAGAATACACTCAGACAACGGTTCACCGGGTAACCAGCCCCCCGGACCCCCCCCGGGCCAGTGTCAGCAGCCTCAACCGCCCAAAGTGACACAATCCCCGAAACATCCATACCACACACAAGCCTCCCCAAAACAGAACAGCAAGAAACAGACATGCAATGTTAACGTGACAGGCACCTCTAACATCTCTCCAACCTCCCCCCCACCGCCTCCAGATGCCGTCACCATCATGGCACTCCATAGACTCCATCGCTTCTTCTACAGCACCTCCTTCACCATCCTATTTCTATTCCTGTTTCTGCTGCTGCTCATCACCCCCGCAGACGCAATAGTGCAGGCATACTTCCGAAATTCACAACTTTACAACATCTTCATCATCGCCGGAACCTATGTCCTCACCGCACTTCTCGCCCTCGCAATATATATATCGCGCATCTACTCCGTCCGCCGACTAATGGAAGAGATCCCCAAATCCTGGGCTCCCGTAAAGAAGATGGACCTGCCGAAACGCGTGCACAAAGCCATTGCCGGTAATCTCGGCAGGAGCGCCATCATCGCTGTACAGAGTCGTCCGAATCCATCAACTGTGAGCGGTACGGGTGGCGTGATATCGCACCCGGGGTGGTCGGCGCCTAGCTCCGTGGACCTTCCCGAGGTCCACTATCTATCAGTAATTGCAGAGTTACCGCACCTAATCGAAGCCAAGGCATTATCGTTGCGTCTGGGAGGACAGGACTTACGGAGGCAGCCGCATATGACGCTGAGAGCTTACTTGAGCCATCTCGCGGTGTTTGGGGTTGTGAAGGGAGGCGCAGCAGACCTCTTTCTGGGTGGATATGAGAGGGCAAGGTTCAGAACACGGAGTGCGGGCGTGGAAGAGGAGGAATTCAGGGGCTTGATGAAGGTGTTTGCGGGCCTTTTGAGAGGCATGGGGGAACATGCTCCCCCGTCGATACATACGCAGGAAGAGGACCTGAGCGGATGGATCACCCACGATGAGGATGAGGATGACGATAGGCACGGGGGAAGTGGGGTTGCAGAGGAGGAATATGGATACTCTGAGGGTGAAGGAAGCGTGTTGAGGAGAGGACCATACATGAGCCTGGGCTACGAAACCACAACCACGGACTATGGAGACGAGGAGGAAGAGGAGGGACTTCGATACACCCCTGACCCACATTCTGGCGGTCAACATTCATACTTTGACCGGCCAAGGACAAAAGAAGAACATGACCTATATCTTGAACAAGAACGACAAAAAATAAAAAGCAGCCTAGGACGGACTCGGATGCAACGCGCGAGAACATCATCATCGTTAGGCAGTACAACATCTGCAGGAACTAAGGACGGCGAGGGATATGAGATGGTCTCACTATCCCCAGAGTCAGATAGGGCGAGGGCCCAAAGATTAAGTGTTAGGGTTAGCACAGGGACATTTGGGTAGTGGATCGTGGGAGTGTTTTCTTTTTATTTGTTTTTATTCTTCCTTCTTTTACGTTTGGGATATCCCCCCCGGTCTACTTACTTAATGTCTGGAACAAGAGTCACGAAAACGGAGAACCTATTTGTATTATTTTTTGTAGTAGTATTTCTTTTTTTTCTTCCTTTTTTCCTTTTTTTCTTTTTGGCAATTTTGGTGTTGGGATTTGTTGCTGTTTGGGTTTCCGGAGTTAATTATTTATCATAGATCGAGTACTAAAAAACCACTTTGCTAGTTATTCCTATCTCTTCATTCTTATTCCTTTTGTTCTTTTTTATTGGTGTGCTTGAAGCTTTCATAATCATTTCCCTCGTTGAAAAAGTCTTTCTTCAGTATATTGTTTTTATCGCTTTGTTTTTATCGGTTTTAATGGACTGTGTATAATATTGTTGCTGGCGGTGGATATAAAGGTCCACGGATGTACATTGGTTGCTAGGTATAGAATACGAATATCAAACGGACAGGACATATATTGCTTATATTTTCCACAAGTAGATATATAGTTAATTGTGATGATCGTAAATTTACCTTACTTGTGCTGTGTCATTTAAAATGTAGTAGGGTCTTCATCGTTGTCATCATAAATGTTGCCAGCCATTAGCTTGGTGTAGTGCTACTCTTACCGGTTATTCAAGTGAATGGCTTGAACCCCCATAGCAGGGGGGGAGGACCTTACTTGGGCCTCAGGATTGGGCTCATGTCACTCTTTTTTTTTTTTTTTATCAAACCGACAGTAACTTTTTGAATGCCCTTCCTTAATAATTTTGCGAAGTCTAGAAACACAAAAAGACAAATAAACATTCGAGTGATAGTTTATGATCCACAAATAAACACCACAGAGACAACTAATACACTTTAATAATACAGCATAGTCTAAGCGAATACCAATACATTTTACGCCACTAAGTCTCCTTTGTAACAGCATTCTTAGCCTGGGTCCACATAAACTCCATCTTGGCCCTTTCAAGTCTTTCCTTTGCCAAGGCGTCTGTTGGACATCGTTCCGTCGTGAATTTCTTGAAGCCCTTTTGCTTCAGCTCTCCCTCCCATACAAGTGTACACATGTTCTTCTCCATGTCGACCTCTCCAACTTCCTCCTGCTCCCCTTCCTCGGTACCCTCCTTGGGCGCAAGTGATTCCTTCCAGTCGATACGGTTAACCATCAATTTCCTGTATTTGCTGATTGAATAAGATCCTCCCTCAACGATGACAAGATTAAATTTCGGGTTCAGTATACAGATACCAGTAAGCGCGAGCTGCTCTGCATTGATGTTAATCTTATATCTGTGGCGACCATTTGCAAGAGTTTCGATACGGAAGACAAGACAGCGGATTCCCATAGCCTGATCTTTCTCCTGGTTCGAGTGGAGTTTTTCGTGACGTTGCTCTTTGGTGAGTTTACGTTCTTCGTTCATTTTCAAGTGTGTTTCATATCTTTCTTGGATTTCTCTATTGACCCTTGCCTCAACTGCGGTAGGATCTTTAACGGCCTCGTCTCCAAGAACTCTCATGAGATTGCTCTTCTTGATCTTCGGAGGAGGCGGGGGCTCCAGGCCGAGGCGTACTTTTGCTTGCTTCTCTTTAAGCGCTTCTGCACGACGCTGGCGGCGAATCTTCTTTTGTTCGCGCTTGGTAAGGGGCATAGGTTTTGGAGCTGGTGCTAGGTTGTCTTGAGGAGGTGCGAGTAGAACAGGATGTTGAATATATGATGTGATTATGGAGTCAAGGGTGTTTATAAGAAGTGTTTCCGGTGTTAGAGATAGATAAGACGACGCAGTTGTGAGGCCCTGATCCCACCATTCGATATCTGGTGGCGGTTCACGCTTTGAACCGACAAAACGTTAGCCTCTGCCGAAAAAATGACAAAGAGTCTCAGATACTCACAGCAAAGGCCTTATCAGCATGCATATCCTCATCAATTCCGACCTTCCGTGCCGCCTCGGCGATCCTCTTTTTCATCGTCTCCAATGCTGCCTGTCGACGCAAAGCATTGGCCTGCTCAATATATTTCCCCTTCTGATTGAATACTAATGTTTTATTTAACCTCCTCGGCGCAATTGCTTTCGACGACAAGTTTGGATCAAAGTACAGGTTTTTTGTCGGATCAGTCAAGTCTGGCGAAGGCCCAGAGATGTCAAGTTGTTTCTTTCCTCGGTTTTTGCCGCGCTGAATAGCATCAGGACGTCGATTCGCCATTGTAGTCGCGAACTTTGGCGCCAGGCCACCCTTTCCCCCCTTTCGCACTCCCATATCACCACTGTCTCCCAGCAATGCAGGATGAAGCCCAACATCCAGACCTCCCCTGGCTTTTGGCCCATCATCAACCTCCTGTTCCTCTCTTCTATGGTTGAACGAAGGGGCCGCCGGAGGTCTGTTGGGAAGACTCGCGGCGATACTGGCGGATCTTGAGACCGCCCCAGAAACGCGTGCCCTCATGGCCGCCAAACGATCCGCAGCTGTTTGAGCTGCAGATTGGGGTGCAGCAGGGACACTTTGTTGCGGCTGCTGCTGCGAGGTAACTACACCCTTCTTTGAGGCGATAGCGGCAGCTCTCGCTCGAGCTTCCGCTATCATCTTTTGGATCTTTTCCTGGTCGGGAGGGGCCATTTTGGGTTTTTTGTTGGCTCCGGGAGGTTGTTCTTCAGAAGGTCGCTTCAGCGATGGTTGCACCGTAGAGACCATAACAGAACGCGGGGTGGTGGGCGTCAAGTAAATGGTGTTGATCAATGCAGGATGTCGCTGGCAGGATGCACGAGGCTGGACATGGACAAACGAACATCAAGAGCTGAAGTGCCAAGAGGCAAGGTGCATAGTACGCCAAGACATGGCTGTATCCCTAATAATTATAGGGTATGATATAGCGGGGTGTACAGCTCTTCCTAATCTTTTTTTTACCTGCCAGGACCTGTGATTAAGAATAAAGCCGTTTTATGTAGTTTGTAATAGGGCTTGAACTCTTTTGGCATTTTGAATAACTTGGTGGATTTAGAATCAACTGTCATAAAATGAGCGCTTCAAGTCTTGATAGAACAAATCTATGTTCTTATGATACTTCTCATCTGCAAAGAACTACGAATTATTTAAGTAGAAAAAGAAAAGGTCAATCACATTTCTGCTAACATTCTTATTACAATCTGTCGTTTCCCTTCATAAACATACTTCCCCCAAGAACCTTTACTAAACTATTATAGCTTAGCCCTCTTCACCAAGCCTCTTCAATTCGCCATCCGCAAATCTTTCTGCACTTATCAAATCGGTGCTACCATAGACTACCTTACGCCTGACAACAGCAGAGTTACCAGCAGCGCTAGCATTGTTCCTCCTACTCCATTCTTGCAAGTTGCCATACTCCTCCATATTACCGCCTCCAACCGTAAATACAACAGCCTCTGTGAACCCTTGACGACGTTGCCCAAAGGTGGGTCCTCCAGAAATTGGCTTACCATCTGGCCCAAGTCTGGCGGCCCCAGCCGGGGCACCGGTAGTACCGCGCGCAGTAGATGAGCGAGGATCAAAATAAAGGTAATTTTCAGTTTTTGCAAGCGCAGAGGTAGATGACGAGGTGGGGTCCATGAGAGACTCGACGATCTTTGTAATTGTGAGATCCTTGTTGACCGGAAGGAAGTTCTTTACTCCTGAGATCAAGTTTTCAAATCCACCTCCAAGTGCCCCGTCTTTGAGCCTATCGGTCAACTGTAGTGAAAATTAGTACACTTAAACGTGTGGTCAAAGAGATTCATATCAAATAACATACCCTGTTACTGATGGAACTAAACCCTTTGAAGAGATCAGTGGTGCCACCAGTGGTCTGTACAGGCTGTTGGGATGGTGCCGAAGTCATCATTGTCATCTTCGTAAGCTCACGCACCCTAAAAATTATTGTGAGAAAATGGACCGTGTGAATAAATACCAAGCAGCCATATATACTTACTTTTTGACATATGTCAATGGTGCTAGATCACAGCCGGCATTCTTCAAAGCCTCCTCGTACTCATTCATGTCAACTTTGCTAACAACGCTCTCCGTGCTTAAATACCAAATGATGAACATCCGCATTTTATCTACGGGGTTCTTCCTCTCCGGATCATTGATAACCTCCAAAAGTTGAGCCTTGGTTTGCCTAGTGATATTTTCTTCGATCTGGAAGAAATTATCGAGCTGACGTTCTTTGATACCCTTGAGAAGTGCGTGTGCAATGTTCATGTGCATATCAAGGATTGCCTTTCTGTCGCGCAATTCCGGCAACTGAGTGATAGCCGCTTTGAGATGTTGTGCCGAAGAGCCAACGTCGCTACAAAAAACTATAAGCCAAATCGCTCAAAAAATCGCTCAAAAAAACCTACCTTTGCAGATCCTCCAGTGAACTTGTGCCAGTCTTCCTTGTAATTTCGGCAACGTCTTCTTTATACCTCGTTAACTCAGCATCAATATCCTCCGCAACCTGCGGGAATGGTACACCAGCATTTCTAGCCCAAAAGAAATCATTGGAGTTAAGGTCATAACTCTTCTTCCCCACTTTGCCATTATCATCGATCGTCTCTACTGTAATTCGGTTCAATCGCATGTTTAACACATCGTGAACTAAGGACTGGTAGGTCCATGAATGTGACAGCATTGGGATAAGATCGATGTTACGGTCGAGAATAATCAAGACTGGACGGGCGGCTGGCGTAGTAGTGGAGCCCACGCGAGCCGAAAATAGGTTATTGTCGCGAGAGTTAAGAACATGGTCACGCAGCTTCCGGTCGAGCTTCTGGGCTATAACTTCAGCAGCATGCCCTGTAGGAGCTCGGATTATAGGGATAGATCCCATTGTAACAGCCACCGAAAATAAACCCCCAACAACTTTGTCAATTATTTCCTCAATAACAGTCTGTGCTACCTGCGCAGAGTTCACGGTGTGGTACACGTCTTTTAGGTTCAAACTGAATAAATCCGGCTCGGAGACCACGAAGTTCAAGTACTGATCATAAACTTGTGCGATTTTCTCGGAACTGTTATTCTGAGCCGTTGTCGCTGCAAAGTCTTCAAGCAGAGCACGGGGAATTGAGGAAAGAAAGTTGACATATGCGGTATCATACAAGTTCTTAGAAAGATCCGCAGAAATTGCAGCGATGTTCTCAGCGGTTGGCTCGACCAAGTAGACAACTGGAACATCCGGGATGGGATGGCGAGGAGTGTGTAGATTGAGATGTATGGTCACCCCAAAGTTCCGAAGATCCTGAACTCTGAGGACAGATGAAATGACATCACGGCCGAGGTTGTCGAAGACAAGCACCTTCCATATAGGCTCTCCTTCTTCATTCAGGATCGGGGCAGATGATGGAATAAGGCCATTTGCTTCAGACTCGTGCTTTGATTGATCATGATTTAGGTTTAGGATCTTCTCGATGGAGGCTATAGGTAGGGGTGCAAGATTGATCAGCAAGACTTCGGGAAAGCATAGAGCTAAGCTAGTACTACTGCTGGCCGGAGAGTACACACCTACCGACTTGACGATCTCGCAAAGTTTGGCGCGCAGTAGCCATATTTAGTGGTTCAAATCCTAATTTCCAGTGTGGGATAGTAAGGTTGGGTCAGAATTGTAGTTGAATGAGTTGAACAGAGCAGTGGAGACGGAGAACAGTCGAAAGAGCCACCTTCCATGCACTTAGGCGAAAGGTAAGATTATCAAGATAAGATCTTAGCCCCTCCACTTCCGGGTAACACCTCCAGTGGTGGTGCCCAATAACCTCACCTCCGAGCTGCTGTATTCGCGTTCCCTGGCCAGCCATTGCATCTATCCATCTCCAAATACCCCGCAGGAGCTGCCTACACACAAGAATCATCATGAATTCGAGACACACCGGTAATCTAAGCGTAGGTCAGTTGATACACCTTCTCTTATGACGGAACTGATGCTGACTAGATAGTTAGATGGCGTCCATGTTGACATGGAGCATCTCAAGAAGGGTGAGGTAAAGTAAGTTTATCCATCTTCTCCTAGATTATTGGAGCAGAGCAACTGACTTTACATTCTAGTTTGGGAACTTCCATGTAAGCATCAGGTTGAGATTCAACAAGTACACCCTCTCTTCTAGCTCGAGCTTCATACTGATCAAATAATGCAGTATGGCAGCAATCTTTGATGGCGGTGTTGTCCTTGGTGTGTTTTTCTGGATATATAATCGATGGTGTAAGGAATGAGCTGATAGAAATGATTAATTTCAGGCGCCGATTCTCGAACAACCACCGGATCCTACATCGCGAACAGAGTGACAGACAAGCTTACCCAAGTCCACGATACAATTTGGTGTTGCCGGTTAGTTTTTATCAGATATACAACTAAATAATTGCTTGGGGGACAGCTACTGATTGCTGGTGTAGCTCTGGTTCCGCCGCTGACACCCAAGCCATCGCTGATATCGTCCACTATCACCTACAGATGTACAAGTAAGCTTCTCTACACTCATTTCGGTAATTTATTGCTTTTGGAGAACGTGTGCAAATCTAACATTTACTCCCCAGCGTAACAAATGCTGAGCCACCGGCTACCCGAATCGCGGCTGCTCTTTTTCAAGAGCTTTGCTACGACAACAAAGATAACCTGAGCGCCGGTATTATTATTGCAGGCTACGACAAGCGTCATGGGGGGGAAGTTTACTCCATTCCTCTGGGTGGTTCACTCCACAAGCAGCGCTATGCCATTGGTGGTTCCGGTTCAACATACATCTACGGTTACTGCGATGCCAACTGGAAAGAGAATTTCACTGAGGGCGAGTGTGTAGAATTCGTCAAGGGAGCGTTATCAGAGGCCATCAAATGGGATGGAAGCTCCGGAGGCGTCATCCGAATGGTTGTACTCACTGGTAGAGGTGCTGAGAGAAAGATTTTCTTCCCGGATGAAAACTACGCGGGTGATGGTAAATAGAGTGCAGGAATCGAAATTCTGAGGGGCGCGCCTCCCTCTTTCCATTGTGAAGACGTACTTTATCATAATAACCTTGAAAAGGCCACTATGTTTTATTTCAGACATGTTCTACTCTGTGATCCCCGGGGAGTCTAGATTCCTGTTCAATTTCCCGCCAAACCCAGATTGTGAAGGCGTGCATGAGTAGCTTCATAACAGCCACAAGATGTTGCTCGAAAACTATTATGCGGTAGTACTTTTGGAAACCAGAAATTCGCCATATTACCTAAGCTGGGCCAATGACCTCTTTTCCTGATTTTTGACACATCATTGAAAATCTTGCTAACCGCAAACTACCATTGACAAATTACAACTCTGAGTTAAAAAAGTTGTCTTGTGGATGCTGATATTTTTACAAGAATTTAGTGTAACAGGCAAAGGTTTTAAGTAAAGTAGCGAATTTGAGGTAGATAAACACCGAAATTATTACATTATTATTGTCATCACATAACTACATATGTATTATGGTCTTAATACCTCACTTACCGAAGATTTTTGGAGCCAAGACATTGCGCTTTCCCTATCTGTAATTATATTACGTAGGGTTTTTCGAGCTGTAAATTATAATGGTAGAAAAAAAATAAAGGTAGCTAGAAATGACAACGCGATCGTGCGATGATACGTAAAGGTAAAGCAAGTGCAATGCAATAAAGGGGGTTGGAGTTGGCGGCTGATTCAAACCGGCCTAGCCATCGGTTATCTGAAAGGAACATTTAAATCATTACCTCTGCCAAGTACAAGTGAATTTTCTATCATTACCACTTCACAAAACAAGAGAAGCACAAATTCCAGCCATATTCCGTAGTTATCCCGTTCAACCAGTCATTACAATTTGTTATCCTAATACTTGCAACCCAACTCCTAAGAAATATTCCCCCGAAAAAGCCCCTCTAAGCCCGCAATCAGGGCTCGTCCTGATCATCTTCAGGACTTTCCCTTTTGGAAGTAGGCTTCCTATCGGGCTGTTTCCTCTCCCATTCCTGGATCCATTCCTGAGCCTTCGTTTCAGCGTCCTCATCGCTGAGTCCCTGCCTTTTCGCTTTGGCCCTGAACTTGCTCAGCTTGACCATCTTCCTGACCTTGTCCTTGTTGTTGACGCGGTACTTTGTGGCAGCTTCGCGGTGACGCTCTTTAAAGGGTTTCTTTGGGACGTCTAGCATTTTTAAATGGTTGTAACCGTTAGCGGGTAAGTCACAAGACATTACATCGATAGAAAAGAAAATTTTACTAGAACTTGATTGCAATGAGAGGATCAACGTCTCACCATATCGCGATTTCCATTCTTGATAGTGCGCACTGAGATACTCGAAGCTTTCCTTTCCACTTTCGGGTGGATCCTTCTCCTTCTTCCTCTTTTTCTTCCTTTTGTTATCGAGCTCTTCACGGTTGACGCCGGATGAGATAGAGATCAGGTCGAGCGAGGAGTTGTACGCGAACTCCTGAAAGCGTTCTTTGTAGAGAGCGAGATGGCCCCTGATGCCCCTTTCACCGGTAAACCGCTTGGTGCATTCGGAGATGGGACATTCGAGTTCTTTCGGCTTGATCTTTGTGTCGGGGGAGGTCGGTGGCGAATCTTCTTCTGCTGGCATGGTTTCTGCGGTTATTCGGCGTGGCCGCATATGTACAGTGGAAACAGTCGGGACGTTAGATGTTGTGCTCTTGATCATTTCTGAGCTCCGTCGCGTGCTGCCTGGGCGGCGACGTTATTGATGCGTGCCGATCCCAGAAGGGAAGTTAGTGTAGCACGTGAGCTACCCTAGAAACTGGAAGCACTTAGTAAGCCCTTTTTTCCTGGGGGATGTTTCGTTGCTTTTTTCCACTCTCTTTCGAGTTGAGCAGCAGCAATGGGGGATGATGGATTGGATGGAATTTGGATGGGGGGTGGGGGGATTGGGGGTGATAAACTGCTCAGCTTACCTAGTGTCCAACGACAGAACCTGAAGATTTTAGGTCGAGACTACACACCACCTCTGGAGATAGAGAGCGCGAGGTGTGTTAAAGATGATGATATGGCAAGGTATGTGGTGGGTAGGTAGGTGGGTAGTGGATAGAGCGGGTGGGTTATGTAGGTTGGGTGCAGTAAGTACCCTTCTGATTTTAATATGCTGCTTCTGCTGTAGCTCAAGCTAGAGAGTCACCCAGAGTACGGGGGGCAAGGGTAAGGGGCGTCCCACAGCTATTGTACCCGTTTCACCCAACACTGCTCAGAGCTCGGTTTACTGCTCGGTCAGTGCAGGACCGATAACTTACATGTACTTTCTTGGCGCTAAATGGCACTACTTTCAGCTATCATTGGCTCTCTATAGCAGCTTTACTACGGAGGTCTTCGTCACAACCACCCGTAGCTTAGGTATTTCACCATAGAAATTACTAAATTCGTGCAATGCGACCTTTTACAAGTTCAGTACGATGTTTAGAAAACCCGTCGAATCAGAGCTTCCCAATATCTTGGCTCTCCACGGGCGTACATGAAGTGAGCTTCGATCATGGATCGGTGTTGTGACTGTACTGCGGTAGTCCCAACTAGAAAATAGAATGCGGGCGCTTTACAGACATACTAAGGAAACTTTCGCCGAGTTTCATGATGCCTCCCCTCATGCGATTATCACGTCTCTGTCGCCGTGGGTCAGTAATGTCTTGTCCCTGAATAACCCTTCCTTAGTTTCCCCTGCTTTTTAAGGTTTCTGCCTTACGGTGCAATCCGTCTGTCCTGAGAACCCTGAATTTGGGTGCGGGGGCACCCGCTCTAGAGTAGTACGCATGGCGCACCTTACGTACTCGTACTATCCTTTCGCGTTGATATCCCAGGGTCACAATTATATTGCGCCGGCCCTACTAACAATTACACATCACGTGGCTCGTTATATATCAACACTCGTTAGACACCAAATACTTAGATCGTGTAGTGTACCTCCTAAGTATTTTACTCTTGACCACACGATTCTATGCTGCCAGCTGGTTATGAAATGTGCACGAGCTTAAGAGTGCCATTGTATAGCTTCCATGCTCGTGATAAAGAGCTGCCGATAACAGCACAAAAAGGGATTAGGGCCCAAAACACCCTACTGGCTAGCAGCCGATCAAGCAATAGGGCTAGGGTTCGGCCTAACTTTGACATGCATGCGCACCATAACCCCGATGAAGAAATATTACATCTCTCTACGCGACCTCAAAACTGTTGACGGAAAGGCAACTGCAGGAGCCCGCCTTAAGGCTTACCCGGCCTCTGTGGAACCCTCAGCGCGAGCACGCTCTCTCCTCCCCTTCCCTTCCCTGGCAGCTATCACCCTCTCCTCACAGCTATCACTTTCTCTCACAGCTATCAACAGCTTAATAAAGACTTACGCCTTGAGCTACCGCACAGAGTTGCTGACACCTATCAACCTAGGCCAACAACACTGCTACTAAACGTCTCAGTAAACAATGGCAAACAACAATGACAAAGACAAGTTCAAGTACCGTGTGGAGATTCAACAGGTACACTCACCCCTGAGCTTCTCCACACGCGCAACGCGCAACGCGCTAATAGACCATCCAG
The DNA here is from genome assembly GCF_003444635.1 of Morchella importuna. Taxonomy (NCBI): domain Eukaryota; kingdom Fungi; phylum Ascomycota; class Pezizomycetes; order Pezizales; family Morchellaceae; genus Morchella; species Morchella importuna. Next base: position 624,996 of record NW_025763417.1, on the reverse strand, counting down.
ATGATGTTCGTCTCCGGCGAAACGGGCGAACCAAATGCTGAAACAACCGGCATAATTGAAGAAATAGTCCGCGGGCAAGTCATCGAGATGGTATAGCTTCCCAATAGCTTCAAAAAAAAAAAAAAACCTTTTTAACATAACCATCCTCCATCAGCTCCTCCAATGCACAAGCCAAGCTGCCCGCCGCGGCTCCCGGTCAATCTCTACGGACGATCTTATATTCCTAATCCGCCATGATAAAGCCAAGGTATCCAGGCTGCGCACCTATCTTTCGTGGAAAGACGTCCGTAAAACTGCCAAAGAGCAAGACCCTAACGGGGGCGCCGGCGCACCCGATCCTGCAGATCTGTTAGAAGATGCTGCAGCGGGAATTGCAGGGAGTGGGGGGCCAATGCAGATGAAGCAGCGGAAAGCGAAGATTGGGCTCCCATGGGAAGTTGCCAGCTATTTCTCGGAGCAGGTTCCGGAGCGCGAAGAGGACGAAGATGAGGACGAAGTCGAGGCAAACTATGCGACATTACAGAGACTGAAGAATGCTGATGAGAGAACGAGAGGGATGACTAAGGACGAGTATGTTCACTGGTCGGAGTGTAGACAAGCATCCTTCACCTTCAGGAAGGGAAAGCGTTTTAGGGAATGGGCCGGTTTTGGGACTGTGACAGAGGCGAAGCCTAACGATGATATCGTTGATATTTTAGGGTTTTTAACTTTCGAGATTGTACAGACACTGACCGAGGAAGCGCTAAGAGTTAAGGAGGCTGAAGATCAGGTTCTTATGCAGAGCCGCGAAAAGAGCCGTAAGAGAAAGCGGGAGAAGTTCCTCTTCCACGCAGAGGAAGGGAGGACTGCCGTTGAGGCTAGACACGTCGAAGAGGCTTTTAGGCGACTGCAAACTCCAAGGCCTAAAATGAAGGCTATGAGGAACTTCTCTGGTGGTGTTGTCAAGTCTAGATTGATGCTCGTTTAGAGAGTAGGTGTGTTTATGTTTTTGGTAACTGCATGTACCTGGGTCTTATTTTTTCTCTTATGTTTTTCGATTGGTGTCTTTTGGTTGATGGGTATTCTTTTTGGTGTTGCTCCTGGAAGGCAGGCCTATATTTATGCGGTCACTCGTGTTTGTGTAGATAGTCTATTGTGAAACAGTGCAGTTTTTGATTTATCATCAAGCTAGTCCTTCAGAAGTAATGATGTGGACGGCAATCCAAATTCCCAAATATCTCTGCCCAAAAGACATTGTATCTGGGCTCATTATCTGGCATGGACCCCGCCCTCTATCGGTAGTCAGTAACATATGTGGGACTTAACTGAGAATGCAGCTTACCTTCGAATATATTCAGGATGTTAAAAGACTTAATCACACATTATCACTCGATGGTGATCACTGCTGCAGATTGTACGCTTAACATCACTACGTATATCGTCTCGATTCTTTACATGTAGCTATTTCAAGTAACAAAGTAAGTTCCAATATATTTCTATTGAAACATGTTTCTAGTAAGCTAGATATTATAGAAGCGAGTTGCATATGTGGAAACCACACAACCTAATTAATACTTACTAGAAATTAGTAACACTTGACTTGTAACCCCGTATGTATGTTGTAGGGCGTCTATGTATGCAGTAACGGAGAACCGGTAAGAAGGACCCTCAGACCTTGACAAATAGGGCCTTGGATTTTGAAACACGACTGATAGTGAATCTTCTGCACGGCACTCACGTCTGGCTGGCTGTAGAACTGTCATGCATCTCATGCAAGGTTTTAAACGGCTCCTATATTACTAAACGGTAAATTACATATATATGCTGCAGCTGGTGTACCGATGCCATCTTGCATCTGTGGAAACATTCGATTTGAGGATAGTGATATTAGCATTGCTTGGCTGATCAGCAGAGTTTACTATTTTTATGTGTCATGATAAAGTATCTATCTTGCAGATATGTACATTACGAATTTGTCCACAGTCTTCTTACTGGTCAGCGCGGTTACACTGTGGCTTTCAAGGACTAATTTATTTAGGTTAAGCCACACCCGTGATCGCGTGTGGCAGCTAAATCACCAACAGCCAGCTCGCATCCCAGCCTCCCCCCGACATCATACAACCACCTCCACCCACAAAGCGTCAGTCCCCAATCGGTATGTTGCTCGCACTCCCCCACTATCGAGTCAAGAGTTATCTCTCTGCCTCTTACCTCTATCCCCTCTTGTCTACTCCAATCCGCTCTACCACCGTTTGCACCTCCGACAGCGGACCGCCTGATTCTCGCTTATCCTCCCCGTGAACCAACCAGACGTGCTTATTTCCTCAGTGCCCCAGATTCTAGGATCACGCAGGAAAAAACCTCACTCATGCCGTCATCATATTCGTTCAACCCGGAGGAAACAAGTTTACCTGAATCCGACGGTGAATGGTCTGAGCCCGAATCCACAGACGAAGATGGCCTGTTCAAAGATCTCAACAATTATGAGGCCCCCAGTTTGTATGGACTGTCGCCAGCGTTAAATTCCCTAGGGAAGAGCAATTCCGTCTCCCATGCGCAAGCGACCGCTGAACGACTCGGTTCTCTAGATCTTAAGGCCCATGAATATACCATTGCCGGGATCAATAATAGTGATAAGAAAGTTCACCACGAATTCAAGTTGCTATATCTTGAGGAGAATCGTTTCAATGCTCAAGAGGCTGCTGTACTTGAGGATAGGTTCCAGAGAAAAGTCAAATGCATATTCGAGGTTAGGCAAGCCGAGGAGGCTAGGCGAGCGAAGTTGGAGCGCGAAGAGCGAGAGAAGCGCGCCGAGATCGCTCGGAGAGCCGCGGAAGAAAAGGCTCGACAGGAAGAGGTGCAACGGCGTCAACGAGAACAGCAAGAAGAATTAGAACGCAGGCGAAAGCAGGAAGAAATGGAATGGATTGAGCACGAACGCCAGCAACGAGAGCACCGAGAGCGGGAAGCACATTTCAAGCAACAGGCGGAAAAAGATGCTAGGGATCAGGCTGCACAGGCTGCACAGGCTGAAAAGCAGCAACAGCAACAGCAACAACAGCGACAGCAGCAACAACAGCAACAGCAACAACAACAGCAACAGCAACAGCAACAGCAGCAAGCGCAGCCGCAACAACAATACACTGGTCCTTCGGTTTATGGACGGAAAAACATCAACGTTGAATCGACTGCTGTCAGCAGGGTCCTAGCTGCCTTGAAAAAGGTTCGACAAGATGTCGACAACGAACCACAGTTTATGAAGAGTAAGAATCTTATGGCCATACGTCGTGATTTGCGTCCAAAACTGGGACAGCTCAATGGAGAGAAGACGCAGACAGTCGCAGTTGTCAGTTTCCTAAACTACTATGCTCGTTTCAATCATACTGACAGACTCAATAGCGTGAATTTTACAAAAAAACCTTCATGGATCTTCTTAACGATACAAACGGACCCAAAGTCCTCGCGAGTGGCTTCTTTCTCGCCCCTAATGAACAAAGCAATGTTCCTATTCCTATCGCCTTTGTTTGGGCTGTCAATGAACTCGCAAAACTACTGGTGAAGCAAGTTGAAGCCGAGTGCTCTATTAAACCCGAAACAGCCGATCCCCTTGGTATCACTATCATCGCTACATTTGCTGGTGACGGATTAACTGTGAACGGCAATTCGTTTATCGACATTATCCTTGCTCGACTTCTTAAAAGGAATCCAATTTTGAGGGGTGAGCTTGGGCCGGAAGACACGGAGAAGGATAGAAAACGATTGGGTTGGAAAGTAGACGAAGAAGGTACATGGGAGGCTGAGGAGGCGCATATCAATTCTCTTGTAGGATTGACAGCAGGTTATGCTGCTATCGCTGGAAGGTAACGAAACAAAACAAAAGCATAAAACAATTTCCATCACAGCAGCTGACATGCTACCACAGGGATTTCGGCGGTTCAAAAATGATCAACCCCTATCCGATCTTTAATCTCTGGCACGCAGTCGCCTTCTTGCTAAACCAACCTATGAACCTGCTTACCAACTCGCATTTCTTCGTCATGAAAACATTATTGCAGGTCGGTGCTAAAAAGCTTGTCGGTGTTTATGGGCACCAAGCCAAGAAACTCGTCGAGCTGTGTATCACCGAGTGGGCGATCAAAGGTGTAGAACTTGGCCTCGGTGGCGCACAGGCCGTGAAAGCATACGGCAAATACTTAAGGGAGGAAGACTGGTGGAAGAATTCTTAATTCCTGATTTTACATTCGTTATTGGGTGTGGTAATTGTTACCGCAATCGCGAACGGTGTTTAGAATATGTAAAATATCTCGGGGGCGCGAATGGTTCATGGTCTTTCTTTCTTTTTTTGGGTTCGATACTATTTCTTTTTTCTTTTCTTTCTCGTCTACATTTCCTTTAAATAGTGTATCTTTTCTGTAGATACTCACTGGCAGAGGCTGCAGGGATTTTCGAGAGATGCATGTCTACTCACTCGGTTTACGTGGAGTAACTGCTTAAAATCCCTGTGCCGTAACGATTGAATGATTATACAATTCTCCTTCAAAGAACACACCTAATATGTGAATCGTTATACTCTAATAGCTCCCAGAGATTTTAGTGATAGGCACGAGCCGAGCTGGCTCGAGCTTTAGGCTTGAACAAGCCGAGCTCTCTTACTCTTACTGACGAGCTCGAGCCCAGTATCGAGCCTAACTCCAAGGCTCGAAAAACTCGAGCCTTTACCTCCACAATCCGAGCTGGCTCGTGCCCATCGCTACCCAGAACCCCTTTGGGCACTGGCCATCGTCTAGAGTAAACTTGTATAAGCAAGAACCTACGTATGTAATATTATAGCGAAGTCTTGGTATAGCACTGTTCAAGAAAGACCCAGGCCTACGCGAGTAGACGTCTATGCGATTTTGTAAGACACCGTATGAGTTTAACGATACCTGGCACCTGGATTGGACTGTCATTTAGATTCGTACATCCACTTGGTCTTTTGAGAGGCTGTGCCGAAGAAGCACGCTGCACGTAAGGACGCGCGAGATTTGACGCTAGTATACAACACCACCAGCCCCCGCAGTACGAGTGTAGAATCAAATGTGTTCGGTATCAATTGAAATCAACGGCAAAATAGAATCCACTGATTACCACAGCGACCGAATGTCTTTTTGTAAAAACATTAAGTCGAGTGATGCGTTGTGAAGAAAACACACCATGTTTGATTAGTCATGACCGATCACTCTGCAGAACGAACCAAATCCGGATCGAGAATTGTACTTGCATCCGATGCTTCCTTCTGAACGGTTCGGCTTATAAAGGATTACAGATTCTCCCTATTGATGAATTCTGGACCCATTTACTTATCACTCATATTGTAATTCGAGACAGGGAAAGAAATTTCGAGCTCCTGCAGCTATTTTGTGGCTTTATATCAACAAATACCTTCAACACCCCTGTCAATACCAGCTACAATGCCACAAATCGTCCTTCCTGCAATAATTCCCGCATCGATTGTTTTGAGTTCAATACTACAATTAAGCGATGACACTTATTCTGGTGCAATCAAAGAAGCGCTCTCGATTGCAGGATTATGCTTATTTTCACTTCGAAATGACTTGCCAGTATCAAGCGCGTCTCTATCATGGGTGATTGTAGCATCATTATCATCGACAGCTCTGGCTACCTTTGCGGGTCTCTCTTATACTAGCCCCCCGAAAGATGTTCAACAACCCGGTCCGGGTGAAACACGCTTGTATTCAGAACCAGTACTTTTCCGCTGTAGAACGCATCACACGCGTTTATTCCCGCAGCGACATTCACTTGCCTACTCGGTTCTGCAATGTGGAATGCCACTGAAGTTCAAAGGTTCGATAGGGCGTTTGTTCTCGTTCAGTAACGGGTATAAGAATAAGAAATGGTCCCTGTTCGGCGTGGATTCAAGAGATTATCTGAGGCGTGGAAACGAGACGATGGAGGAGAAAATGAAAGCATTTCTGACTGAAAACGTATGTATGGGGGGCGTTTTTATATGATGAGTGTTCCAAAGTCGAGCCACGCTAACGTGCGAGTGATAGGACATGAATATTAATGACTACCCTACAGTCTATCTTATTACAGCCCCACGATTTCTGGGGTATCAATTTAATCCTGTAAGCTTCTGGTATGTTATTAATTTTGTTGCACCAAAAAAGGAGTTTTGATGATAATTTGAAGATGAAGGTATCTGAAAGACAAAGATGGGGTGTTGTCTCTGGTGATTCTCGAAGTAAATAATACTTTCGATGAGCGGCACATGTATCTTTGCCGCCCATCTAATTCTTCTTTGACGGGCTTCAATATCTCATTTGGACAAACGTTCAGTCAAAATTTCTCCAAAGAGTTTCATGTATCGCCCTTCAACGACCGAGCGGGGAAATATAATGTCTTGACTCGCGACCCTCTCTCTGAAAAAGAGGATTCCAACGGAATTGTAAACACTACAATAACTCTCTACGATGATTTCGATAATAAGAAGCTCATCGCAGGTCTACGCTCTGTGGTGCCTCCAATATTTCTTTCAGAACTTTCGACATCGGTCATAAGTTCCACGATTTTCGTGATAAAATATGGATGGAGCGGCTTGATCACGTTTCCCAGGATTGTATGGGAGGCGGCAAAGTTGTTTGGTGTTAAGAGGCTAAAGGTCTACCTTAGACCAGAGGTGAGGAGAAAGACAATCAGCCGGAATGCAACCGCACTAGAAATGTTAGACCCTTTAATCTAAAATTGGTGGTTTACTGTGCTGATATGTAGTGATGTAGTGAACTAGAGAAATATTTTAGACTGTACCTTCGTACCAGAGTTGAGAAACATCCTGTCTCGACCATAATACATTACAATTCTGCCGGAATTGGGAATCTACCTCATAAAGAGACATTTAAATCCGCCGAGGCAGCGGCCATGGGACACGAGATTACCTTCACTGTTCTTAGTCCCAGATTCTACACAGTCTGGGCGGCAAACTGGTCTATCCAAGAAGTTCTATCTGCGGAAGAATTAAAGCCAGAACATAAGAAGATTGTTGAGATATCTGATGTTGTTCGAATTATAAATCTTTTAGATCATACGCCTCTGGCGCCATGGAATAGGAAATACCATGGACGGGCACTCACATGGCCGCTCATTAAAAGAATGAGAGGGCAAAAAAACCCTACTTTTGATCAGCTTTTGACAAAGGATCTCCAGATCCTCAATGCACCCAAGGTTGACCCTATAGGATACAGTAGATGTGTTTTGCAAGCAGTGCTGACAATGAGAATTTGCTATGGGGACGAAATGTGGTTGGGGGCTTATGATCTGGCTATTCGAGGGGTTCTAGTGTACTTTGCGTGGAGTGGATTCACGGAGGCCGGAAGTTTTGCTTTGAAGCTTTGGGGCGCTATTGGGGGGTTGATGGTGTGGAGGATTATGAAGGATTTTATGTAATTACATGTAGCCGGTTGATAATCATCTGAATAAAATTATAGATGGATCGCTATGCCCATTATCTATAATCCGTGATATATTATAACTGATAGTAGACTTTACTATGCTTTTCCTTGAAGATAAGCCCTAAAACAGCGAGTTCTCAATCATACATCTCAAATGATTTATGAGTATATATATCATCAGTAATTCGACTCAAGATTCTATTGCTATCTATAAATCAATTATCAAGCGTTTTAGGACTTATAGGCGGGAGGAAGTCTATAGATTACTACGCTTTTTGATCGCCATACATGGTAATCTTACCATCTTGCCGTAAATTGCCTTCCCGAACGTACATGTCCAGACTTACTTCGAGGCATGTATTGACTAATCGCAAAAGTTGGCGCCTTGGAGGATAGCAATATGAGTCCAGACTTATATGTAACTGGCTGCTTTTGGCTTAGAGCAAGTTGGTTAGTGCATTTTCCGCCGAGTGATTGGCTGTGCGGCTGACTCAGATGCTTGACCTTTCTAGCCTCCGTTAGCTGCAACGATCGCCACATCTTCCATTCAACCACACGCGTTGCCTCACTCACGAAATCTTCCACACCCATAGCATCACCATCAGAGTAGCAAGATCATGGCTAACTATCTCGCTTCGATCTTCGGTACCGAGCAGGACAAGGTTAACTGTATGTTACAACTTTATCCCTTCCTCTGCCTCCCTTCGCTTGTATAACTAACTTGACACAAGGCTCCTTTTACTACAAAATCGGCGCCTGCCGTCATGGCGACCGCTGCTCCCGAAAACACGTCAAGCCCTCATATTCGCAAACAATTCTCCTCCCAAACCTCTACCAGAACCCGGCATTTGATCCTAAAAACAAGATGAATCCCAGTCAGTTGCAGAACCACTTCGACGCTTTTTACGAAGACTTCTTCTGCGAAATGTGCAAGTACGGCGAGGTGGAGGAGGTCGTCGTGTGCGATAATAATAACGATCGTATGTATTTATGCTTTCCCATCTCAGCGTACGCCGAGAGGTTGCTAGGCCTGATTTACAGGTACATGAAGCTAACTGGGTGCGCAACGCACTATAGATCTGATCGGTAATGTTTATGCTCGCTTCAAATACGAGGAAGACGCGCAGTCGGCTTGCGACGCGCTAAATGCGAGATGGTACGCGGCGCGTCCCATCTATTGTGAACTATCGCCTGTTACGGATTTCAGGGAGGCCTGTTGTCGGTTAAACAGCGGAGAAGGCTGTGTCAGAGGAGGATTCTGTAATTTCATCCACAGGAAAGAACCAAGCAAGGACTTGGAGAGAGAATTGGAGCTAGGAATGAAGAAATGGCTGAGGGCTAGAGGAAGGGACAAAAGGAGTGTCAGCAGGAGCGTTTCACCGGCTGAGGGAAGGCGCAGACGGGAGTAAAGACCGGTGGGTGTTTTCTCTGACGATGGGTTTTGAAACGGTTTCTTCTTTTCTGTTCCATTTACGTACCAAAATTACTGCTAAACTGCTGTATAATTAGTTTTGTTAAAGGATTTACAATAGCTAATATCTACGATGATACCATGGTGCAGTTTCAGGCAATCGATCGTATCTGGCACAAGAAGTTGTTCCAACGTGATAGTATGGTGGGTACTCGTCTGAATGTTGACAGACTGTACTGAATTAGAGAAAGAGCAGAGGTGGCAACGATATCAATAATACTATTTATCCTTAAACTTTGTGTAAAACTCCTCGGGTTTTGCGCAGAACTGGGATGGGTTTCTGTTAGGAAATGAAACCCAAGTTTTCTGGACTATCCTGTGGTAAGCTCTATATCGAGAAAATTTCTTGGTTCTTGGAGCTAGGATGGCTGAAGAAAAACAGTACCAAGAACGGGTGTTTAGCCCTAAAGGTTTCAACACTCGAGATTGTAGATTTCGTATACTGTACCGGGTACCGAGAGTAATTCCACCATATTAACATTTTGTTCATAGCACAAAGAGATACGATATTAACAGCTTGAGAACGAAAGATAATACCCAATCTTTTGGGTTCACGAGATTTGGACCGAGTGATACTCTGTGCTCGAAAAAATTCCGAAGCGTGAAATGTTACCATGATACCTTCCGCTTATGCTAACAAGCTAAGGTCTATAAAGGCACTCCTGAAGCTGCTAAAACTGACATCCCTGGGGAAGCAGCAGAGGGATTGACCAGAAAAAATGATCCAACATGGTCAGCCAGTCCCGAACTACAGCTACAAGTAAATTGGCAGTCCTAGAAAAAAAAAATTTCGATTACAATGCCTCTTTTCAATCCCCCAAAGCAACTGTCGCCATATCGATAAGGTGGGGCGTAGAAACACCCTTGCTTTCAAAAAATCACATGGCACGTTGGACGGGATCATTGAACGGGAATCCGCATCATTAACTAGAATTGGAGAAGAAACAAAGAACCCTTTTAACATTTTTTTAATATCCCTAACCCGGAAAAAACAACCGCTTAATACCTCTCCTTCCTCCTCAAGTCGTCGGAGAACTCCTCCAGAGGACTTCTCAACAACTTGGTCTCCTTCCACAAGTTAGGAGTGAGGAAAGCGTATGTGTTACCGACGGCAGCGAAGGTAGCCTTAAGGGTGTTCTCGAGGGTCTTGGTGGAACCAGAGGAGGCGGTGTAGACATCCTGGACACCAGCAAGCTGGAGGAGACGCTTGACGGCGGGAGAAGCGACCAAACCAGTACCACGGGGAGCAGGGATCAACTATTTGGTGTTTTAGCGTCACAGGTCACGTTGGACGTTCTAAGATCGTATAGCTTACCCTGACAGTGACGGAACCACACTTTCCAGACTCCTTAGCAGCAAGGGAGTGGGGCTCTCCGAGAGATGAACCCCAGTATCCACGACGGATGGGGAGGACGGAGAGCTTGGCAATGATGATAGCGGCACGGATGGCAGTTGCGACTTCCTTGGAGGTCTTGATTCCGAGACCGACGTGGCCCTCGGAGTCACCGATGACAACAATGGCCTTGAAACGGGTACGCTGACCGGCACGGGTCTGCTTCTGGACGGGTTTGATCTGGAAGATGGTATAATGTTAGTGGTTGGTCCTTTCCCATATCCCAAATAAGAAAACAAGTTTTCATTTCCCAGCGCTCCTCTGTTTAGAGCTCCCTGCCCGCAATCCTCCAAAACCAATTGAATCCAGACATCGGAAAGGAATTCAAGCCTACCTTCATGACCTCATCCTTCAACTTGGGCAAGAAGAAGTCGACAATCTGGTACTCCTTGATGGGGAGAGAGTGGAGGTAGATCTCCTCCATGCTCTTTATTTTTCCAAGCTTGACCAAACGTCCAAGCTTGGTGACCGGCTGCCATTCCTTCTCTTCATTCTTAGCACCTCTGCGGGGTCCACGGCGTCCACCACGGCCACGGCCACGGTCACCACCGCGGTCACCACCGCCGCGAGCTCCGAATCCACCACCACCACGTCCTGCAGCAGCGTCAGCCATATTTCCTGGTTGTTAGGTTTTTGGTGTTAGGGTTTGTTGAGGGAAGTTTGGATCGAGTGGGCTGTCCGTTGGCGATTCGTCGTGATACTTTACTTGGTGTTGAGGGGGATTATTTTTGCTGGGTGTAGAGTGTCGTGAATTTGTGTGGGCTTGGCATGTGGGGCTCCATATGTCATTAGGGCTAGGGCGCAAGTCACAATGGAGATAAGAGATTATCTGATAATTCGTGCCAGATAAGATAACAACCTCCCAATTAAGCAAATATTAATATTTGTTTCTCACATATGCATGTTTACCCTTAAAGCAAACTCTTCTAAGACCTACCTACAGCTGTATGTCTGTTACTTTGTCCCACTTATCGGGGCTCTCTGGGACTTTGTGCGCCTTAAAAAATTGCTACAGTATAGATTTCTTCTGTTATATAGTTTATCATATTAAAAGAGACGTCCAGTGTTGTAGGAATACCATAGTGTAGGACACTGTTTACGTTGAAGCCCAAGATTTTCTGGGTAAGGGTTCGAGTGTATTTGTGTATAGGTACCTGTTTTGTGCCATGCCACTATGTAGGATTGGACACCTTGGTGGAGCCTTCTCCAACCACCGCCCGGTGTAGTTTTCCACTTAAACTTTCAACCTTTGATATAAACTAGAATTTACAGGCAAGGCAGCAAACACCACATCACACAACCGCCGAAATCTGAGAGGATTAGCGGCTCACAAGTACATGTATCGACTCAACGACACCTGTAGGTCCAAACCACATGATCTATACGAAGTTTGGCCGGAAATCTAACCCAAATGTCTTCTAGTACTCTGAAATTTCACCAGGTACCTGTTCGCGGAAACCACGTATTGGTCCTCTCGAATCTCGAACCTGGGGAGACAAAATATATATTGACAGCAAATTGTGTCTTTGAGATTCTCAGGGCTACAAGACTAGAACACAACAGTAACAAACCTCTGGCATTACGAACGATCTTCAGAAGGATCAAACTATAGTCATAGTTTTGCGGGAACTCCTACCATGGCTCAACGGACCGGTTGCTGGTCTGTATTGCATATCACTTCAAAGTTCAAGGCAAAGCTTAAATCCCTACAAGTAACATCTACTGCAGATTTCGATGGTTTCATAAGTTCTCGGGATATCATTCTTAATTTTGATACCCCTCAACATACAAGAAAATTGCCAAACCCACAGAGCGAAATCCTCCCGCCCCACCTCGAAGCACAAAACCAACTGCCACCTAACTCCATACCATAACAACAGCAAAGCCCTCAAAGCATCCTACCCGAGTTTGAGGGCCACCTCTAACTCGCGATCGGAGGGTACTCGCTATCGGCCGGCTTCTCGCAGGTGCACCATTCCTCCTTCGGGACCGGGTCCATGACGCTGGGGATGTGGCTGCCGCAGCCAAACCAGCTCTTCTTGCCTGTAGTCTTATCAGCATCATCAACACACACACCAAGAGGCTAAGTTAATAATGAGTACTCACCACAGGTACTGCAGTTTGCGGGTTTACACATGATGATCGTAGTAATAATGCGGGGTTGATGTTTTGAAAAGAGATGCGGGATGAAACGCAGTATTTATGCTCTCCAGAAGGGATTACTAAGGCTATAAGAGTTCCCCGCGAATTGTTCGGCGTTCTGTGTTTCCATGCAGGGGTCCACGTGAAGTCGCCGTAGAGTATGGTCGGCGTCTTATCGATAAGCTTGGTCTGGTCGCCGGATCACCAAGAATTTAGTGTGCATGTTAGGGTCCCGGCAAGTAGAGTAGGTGCGTGTGCCAAGATATTTACCTCGACATCCAGCTGTAGGTACCAGTACTCCAACTAGAGTACCATCAACGAGCTGTCGAGAGAGGATCTGCAACACACATACACATCAGTAATATCCGGCTCTTGGGCAAAAGTTTGACTCTCCCTCGAGACCTTGCAGTTCGCCATCGTCCAGCGAGGCGCGCACAAGTCGTCAAACGCTAGCTAGGCTTGGCTCCAGGCCGCAATACGACAATTCCCCCAGTTGTCCGAGTGCCTCCAGGGCCTCGCGCCATGTGGAGCCCAGCCAAAAAAATGCTGGTCCGTATCCCAGCGCTCCATAAACGTTCGGGGAGAAACAAACAATCGCTGGGAGGGGGTGGAGGAGAGAATGGGGGCACATACAGAGTACTTCGATTGATGATAGAAGTGGAGGTTCAGTTATCTAGGAAGGGGGGGGGGGGGGTGGTGAAAAGTGAAGGAAGGAGGGGTGAAAAGGTGGAGGAAAGAAGCAAACTTCAGGGCATGCTACCCAGCCCCTTAGGCATCCTTGAGTCATCATTGTGCTGAGCAGCAGCTATCCGTTCCCAATCTCGGGAGGTTCCTAGACGGCTTCACATGAAGAATATGACAGAAGTATATAAATATATTTCCCTGTATCAAAAAGGAAAGCACGGTCCATACCCCCCATTGAAGCATACCGTACTCCCATACCTCTGAAGAGGAAGCAAAGTGCCACGATCCCCCATGAGCACACCACTGGCATGTATAGGTATATATACAAACCGGTGTTCCTCCTCCGGCCCTGTCGTGGCTAGTATAAGAGTGTATCGTACTGTTTGCTAGTCCCACTCCCGAGCCACTCGCGGTTGAGTTCTAGGCAACGGTCGACTATACAAAACCAGCTGTAGATAGTTCAAACTTGCCATTATCTCAACGGTCCAGTCCGGTCCAGTCTGGGTCGGTGGGTGAACTTGGAGCTTCAATCTCATCTAGCCGGTGTAATATGAGGAATAAGACCAGCATCCCTTCTGCGCTCGCGACGACTGTACTGTTGTGGTGTCAGCCTTATCACCGTTTCCGGTGGGTTTGCCGGTTTCTGGAGAGGAGAAGGTCCGAGTGATAATTTGTGTCTGAGCGACTTTTCAGAGACAGAGAGACTTTTGGCGGTGGGAAGCTTGATGGCTGAGTCCTAGATTTGTTTCAGGGTCTGGGGCAGGTATTGCATTCAAGTAATCGACTAGACACGACTCTCTGCACTGTCAGGTATCCCAACTCTGGTCTTTTAATTCTACGGACGGTGGCATATATCAAACAAAACACTTTTGGTATTGAACAAGCTACATATCTATGCAGTTACAATTAAAAACACAAAACACCCACCAGCCCTAAAAACCTATATACAAACCCACCCACCAGAACCCATCCAACACCTACGACGAAATCCTCAACACCGAAAACGCCAAATTCACCAACAGCCCCGCCACCACGGCCATCTGCCTCCTCTTACTAAACACCCCCTCCTCCCTCATCAAGAATATCGCCACAGGCCAAAAGAACCCAATCGCCATGCCCACAAACATATCCTCATAGCTGCCCGCGGGGCTCCCGTCGGCGAGCTCCTGCCCCTGCCCCGCGCTCTCATCGATCCACCGGTCCTCCAGTAGCCGCGCGTTCTCCTCCTCGTCGCGCGAGTACCCGTGCAGCCGGTTGAACTGCAGGCGCAGGCTCGCCACGTCCGCCTCCGAGAAGCCCGCCGACAGCAGCCGGTCGAAGCCCAGCGGCTGCGGCAGCGTTGTGCGCGGCGGCGCGGGGGCCGCCTCTGGCGCTGTCATCTTTTCGTTTGCGGCCTCGGCGGCGAGCTCGGCGTCCGTGAGGACATCGCCGACGCTGCAGTGGATGTAGACGGGGCGGGTGTGGCTGTCATCGGTGGCGCGCTCTTTGCCTTTTCCGCTGGGGGGGCGGGGAGTGGCGATCTGGGAGGCGAGGGTGGCGGTGTCGGGGAGGACTTTTCCGGCGTAGATGAGGCGGAGACGGCGGCGGGCGTGGTCGGGCGGGAGGGTGTCGCGCAGCTGCTGCTTGAGTGCGGAGACGGTGGTGGTGGTGGCGGAGGAGACGAAGAGGGGCGTGTCGGGGAGGGCGTTGGTGAAGCGGATGGTGAGCGAGAGTGGGGAGAGGGCCGCGTCGGGTTCGTCTGCTGCTGCGAGGGGGGGGATGGAGGCTGTGGCTGCAGCTGCGGCGGCGGAGGAGGAGGACTCGCCCATGGTTGGGGTGTGTTTGTGGGGTGCGTGGAGGAAGACTCGGGGTGTGTCGGAAGACTCGGGGTGTGTCGGGGGTCTGCTCTGCTCTGCTCTGCTCTCTCTGCTCTCTCTTTCTCTCTCTGCTGCTCTCTCTACTCTCTCTGCTGCTCTCTCTGCTGCTCTCTTTCTCTCTCTTTCTCTCTCTCTCTCTCTTTCTCTCTCTGCTGCTCTCTCTGCTCTCTCTGCTCTCTCTGCTCCTTCCCGCAGAGCTCTTCTTCCCTTTCTCGCCTAGCGTGTCTGCGAGGATGTGTGCAGGGTGCAGGTCACGTGCTCTGTTCACTACGTAATTGGACATTTGCGGTGACAGGGCGCCGCGTGTGGGAACGCAACGTCAGCCAGTTCGGTCGATTCAGTCCACAGGAGCGAGGTCGAGACAGAGACAGAGACAGCCACAGACACACACAGAAAGAGGATCCCCTCACATCGAACCACCAATACTCGAAACACGAAACACGAAACACGAAACATTACCATGGCCCCGCTACCTCCAAAGCCTGCAGAGTCGCCAAAGAGGATCCTCTTCATCCACCCAGACCTGGGAATTGGCGGTGCTGAGCGTCTGGTCGTCGATGCAGCTGTGGGTCTCCAGGATAGAGGCCACGAAGTCACAATCTACACTTCCCACTGCGACCCGCGACACTGCTTCGACGAAGCTCGCAATGGTCTCTATAACCCCCCCCAATATTCAATTGCTCTTGATGTCTCTACTCTACAGCTCTCTCTAACTATCCCCATCCCTTGACAGGCACCCTCAAAGTCCGCGTAGCTGGAAACTCCCTCTTCCCATCAAACCTCCTCGGCCGCTTCAGCATCCTCTGCGCAATCCTGCGCCAGCTGCACCTCACACTCCACCTCCTCCTCACCTCGGAGCTGCAAAACTACGACTACATCTTCGTCGACCAGCTCAGCGCCTGCATCCCCTTCCTGCGTCTCTTCAGCCCCACCACGCGCATCCTCTTCTACTGCCACTTCCCAGACTACCTCCTCGCCACGCGCACCAGCCTCCTCAAATCCCTCTACCGCATCCCCTTCGACCACCTCGAAGCCCTCACCACCGGCCTCGCCCACACAATCGTCGTCAACAGCGCCTTCACAAAATCCGTCTTCCGCACCGCCTTCCCGCGCATCACCACCACCCCACACGTCGTCTACCCATGCGTCGACACAGCCCCCCCGCGCCCCCGCTCCGGCGGCACAATCGAGCCCGACCCGCAGCTCACGCACGACGGCCGCCGCATCCTCCTCTCCATCAACCGCTTCGAGCGCAAGAAGAACATCGCCCTCGCCATCCGCTCCTTCGCACTCCTCTCCCCGCGCGAGCGGGCCACAACGCGCCTCGTCCTCGCCGGCGGCTACGACCCCCGCGTCGTCGAGAACGTCGCCTACCACGCCGAGCTCGAGACGCTCTGTGAGGCCCTCGGCCTCAAGACTGCAACCTCAAAGAACATCATCAGCTCCCTCAGCGTCCCCGCGGAGACAGACGTGCTCTTCCTCCTCAGCATCCCCGCGAGCCTCAAGACGTTCCTGCTCAAGACGGCCGCGCTGCTGCTGTACACGCCCGACCGCGAGCACTTTGGCATCGTCCCGCTCGAGGCCATGTTGGCGGGGATTCCGGTGCTTGCGGTCAACTCGGGGGGGCCGCTGGAGACGGTGGAGGACGGGGTGACGGGGTGGCTGCGGCCACAGGAGGAGGAGGAGTGGGTGGCGGTTATCAGGGGTGCGTTGTTTGGGATGCAGGAGGCGCGGCTGGCGGAGATGGGGAGGAGGGGGAGGGGCAGGGTGGTGAGTGAGTTTTCGAAGGAGAGGATGGCGGAGAGGTTGGAGGGGGAGTTTGAGGGGATTGGGGAGGTGAGGGGGGTGAGCTTGTGGCAGTGGGCGCTGATGGGGATGGTGGGTGTTGTGGTTGGGATGGTGGCGGTTTTGGCGGTTTAGAGGGGGCGGTAATGGGAATGGGTGGAGCTTCTGGTGGGTGGGGCTTGGGCGGAATTGGAAGATTACACAATATTTGCTATGTGGTTTAGGTAGCTCGCGAGTAATAAAATATAATATTCATTTGTCTCTTTACAATGTATTTCGTCCAGTTTACAGGAAAAGCTAAATACTTTTAGGTAGTACATTTAACATAATACAGCTACTTAGTATCGAAGCAAGACTAAGTACATGTGCGATACCGTGAAGACCTTATTCTGCAAGTGGAGCCGATAATATATCTCTACTAGTAATTGAAACCGCTCCCTCCCCCCCCCCCAAACTTTATTCTTGCTTATGTCGTAGATATCTAGGCCATACCTTTCACATACGTAGTCCACTCACGCTATAAGCAACCACCAGAGCCGCGGTTCCGTCGGTTGATAGTTGAGGTTGCAAGGAAGCTTGGTGCGGTTACATGTACTCACCGTTAGTGCATACGTGTCAATGATCGAAATGCAACAAAAAATTATCGAGCGTACAAATTTGGGGCTGTGGGTGTGACGTTGGGGTACGAGAGCTTGTAAGTACACGGATTTCCAGGGATGCTAGCGATCAGGAGGATGCGTGCTATACTGTGTGGGGCGGGGCAGGATATGTGACGCCTGGCCGCGTAATTATGGCGTACGAGTGCTTTCATATGGCTGTACAAGATCTCATGTCTAGCCTGTGATGTGATTCTACAGCCAGTCTGGGCACGAGACTAGGTATTGTTACGAAGTATATATAGCGAGTGATCGACTGTGACGCGCCGCGCCTCGCCTTCTCTCCTCCACGATGACCTCCGAATGCACACAGTAAAAAGATAGAGCGCATAAAAAAGAATCCGATCCCCAAAATAGCAAAAGGAGGAAACTAGCTACAACCCCTTTGTACCCAGTCACACAGTTTTTTCAACCAAGCCTGGGAGGTGGTTCGAACGAACGACCTCGGCCCCTCTGGGCGACACGATAGCGACTAGGCTACCGCGGTAGATGGTGTGGTGTTTCTCCAATGCTATCTGAAGTGCTGGAGAGTTGGCTATAAGTGCTTTCTCTTAATAGTACTATCACACTCTCCACCACATCCCTCCCACCCGGGGCCCACCACCGTCGTTTCTACACCATCCTCTCCACCACCACCACCACCGTCACCGTCACCTCCACCATCACTGCATAGTTATGCCCCAAGCCCAAGCCCGCATTACGTCGGGATGCCTGATATGGTTTGAAAATGATGACTTGTCTAGCCTAGCTGTGACATATTATTATTATCAAACCAGACCAACGCATGCCAGAGTAACCCAAGGCTATAGGTAGTAGGTATCTGCTGCGTCCCGGGTCTGCTTTACGGGGGATGCGTGGTGCGGTTTGAAAATGATGATGGGTTTTATTGCTGGCTAGCTAACTGGCTGGCTGGCTGTGATGGGTTGTTGTCTTCGGGCCGGGTTGGTGCATGCCAGCGTAACCATGGCAGGAGTAGGTAACTTTTGCGTCTCGAGTTTGCCAATACAGGGGGTGCGTGGTGCGGTTTGAAAATGATGACTTGTCTAGCTTTGATATATTGTTATTACCAAACCATATCGATGCATGCCAGAGCAAAAGCAGACTCATGGGGTCGGATGGAATTACTACCCCTACAATGACCAGCTCAAATTGGTATTTCCAGGGCACCGGTCACATAGTTGGGTATGTACCTCCCTCCCCCGAGGCTGAGCTTGCGGATAGTTGTAGACTCGGGGGTTAGAATCAAAGTGCTTGTAATTGGCATGTAACCGCCAGCAGCTCCTTTGAAACGGTGGAGAGTAAAGTAGAGTAGCGGAGAATCAAGACCTGGCGCAGGCTCTTTGTATTGTCTCTAGCTCGTCAAAAGAGCAGACAGACAGGCCTTTACCCAGAGTTGAGCCCATCAACTTGTTTATGAAGCTCGTAATAGTTGGCACTTGTATTGAGGTTCTAGCTATTTAGCTCTCGAACGTACTGGCTCCGGAATCAGAATCACAGTAATGGTGGGCACGAGATGAGACGAGAGATAGTCGTTCGTCTTGTTAAACTCTCGAAACTTTTCGTTACTTTGTACTGGCTTTAGAGCTGGGGAAGCTCTACAATGATTGCTATATGTACTCGAAGTAATACAAACAAATGACCGAGAGTTTCTTTTACTTTGGGGTAAAACTGTGGCTAGGGAGTACATTTATGTCGGAGGAAGAAGTCAAGGCTTCCAGGCTCGTCTTACCTCCCTCCTGTCGTCTCCTTGTCAGCCCACATGAGGTCTCCAGGTGAAGACACATAGAGCTAGAGAAACGCCAGCCAGCTTACTATCACCCCCAGCACACTGCTACTTCGTGTTCTGTGGCAGTGACGTGTTTGTGCATGCCCTCGAAAGGAAACAAGTATGGCAGCGAGGTCGGGATTCGGTTCCCGCTACGGAATAACCACACCCTTTCTCCCCTGTTTTTACCCTCACTCCATCACACCCCCCCCCCCCCCCCAAACAACGAGATTAGTTTGTCGAAAACCTCGGCGGTCGAACGACCAGTGTTTCCTCCGGCGGGATACGATGTGTGCGTGTAGTCGATTAGTAGTAACTGTGCCGGCTGGTTTGGTGTGGTGGGTGGGGTTGGAATTAAGGAGAGAGAGAGAGAGCGCGCGAGTGATAATTCATGATCGGCCGACCATACTTTACTTGGATCACCCAAGCACCAAAACCAAAGCATCAAGATCCAAAAACGCACTGACTGCGCAAAGATCTGATTATTGCTACATATTGCTATTGCTACTGACTGCCACAGCCACTGGAGGAGGAGGGGGAAAAGATGGGGTATGAAGAAGAAGGAAAGGAAGAAAGAAGAGGAAGTGGAAGTGGAAAAATACGCCCGCAGAGAAGAAACCATCTATGCCCCCGTCAAGACAAAAGAAAGAAGTACGAGGAGGAAAAGGAAGAATAAGAGGAATAAGAAGAAGTCCTAGAATAACAACAAGAGGAGGAAGAAGGAGAAGGAGTCCGAGATAAACAGCGGGACGATATGACATACCACAGCATCCCACCCACCGCCCCCCCCAAAAAAAAAAGAAAGAAAACGACAAAAAGAAAACCCACCCCCCACAACATCACACCGGCGCCTCCATCCCCTCCCACGTCTCCAGCACCACCCCCATAGCCTCCACCCTCGCCTTATACTCCTCCCACCTCCTCCCCACCTCCACGCCATTCCACCTCTCCCCCCTCCCCGCCCCCCCCTTCTCCAACACCGGAATGCCAATCTGCTCAATCGCAAAGCTCGCCGCCACAGCGCCCATCGCCGCAGCCATCACAAAGTTCCCCGGATACCGCACCAGCCCGATGGCCACGCCGCCAATAAACGTGTTCCCGCCGCCCGTGGGGTCCACCACCTTCTCGTGGTTCGGGCCCTCGCCGTTGTCGCCGTCGGTGCTGTAGTAGGCGGGGAGCCAGACGGGCGGGCGCCCGTGCGAGGAGACTAGACAGCCCATCTTGCCGCAGCGCACGATGGCTGCGCCGGTGTTGTGGGGGCCGATGCCGGCGGTGACGAGTTTGGCGGTGAGAGCTTCGATGGTGGCGCGTGAGGAGTTGTCGGTGGGGTCTTCGATGCCGTAGAAGCCGGCGAGCTCGGCGTGGTTGGGGGAGATGACGTGCACGAGCTTGAGTGTTTTGTACCTATTCCACCCACCCTCTGCGTCAGCACTCACATCACCACGGGTAGTAGTAGCGCGG
Organism: Morchella importuna; assembly: GCF_003444635.1. Classification (NCBI taxonomy): domain Eukaryota; kingdom Fungi; phylum Ascomycota; class Pezizomycetes; order Pezizales; family Morchellaceae; genus Morchella; species Morchella importuna. Next base: position 604,356 of record NW_025763417.1, on the reverse strand, counting down.
GGTTGGGGGTTGGTGGGGGGGCGCACATATCGAGCCGATGCTCAGGCGTACATAGATCCGGCACCGGCTCCCAAATGAACCTCGTCGCCGCTCCCGCACCAGGTCTACAATCATCCAGGATACCGCACAGCTCGTAGGCCACCATCTGCGCGCGCACGGGGCTGCAGATGAAGTGGATTGTCTTTGCGACGACGAGGCGCGCGGCGATCAGGTCGTCGGCCTCGAGGCGCTTCTTGGGCGTCAGGTAGCGGAACTCGCGATGGTCGTTTGGGCCGGCGCCGTAGCTGTTCCAGCCGCGCGTGGTGAGGCGGTCAGGCGCCTCGCGCAGAAGGAGGTTGGTGTCGAGTGCTTTGAGCTGCGCGCGGATGGTGGAGGGAAAGTCGCGGCCGGCGTCGACGATCCAGCCGATTTTGTGCGAGTGCGGGGGTGGGGAGAAGAGGCGGGCGCCGATGATGCCTAGGTTTGTTAGTGGGGAGGTGGAGGAGGGGAGGGGGGGGGGGGAGGAGTACTGTAGGTGCCGGCGCCGCCGATGGCGTCGCGGACGACGGTGCGGGCGTTGGGGGGCCCGGAGTGGATCTCGTCTGTGTGTTCTGGGGTTAGTGAGGTTTAGTCTTAGTCTTGGGCTTTCTGGCAGGAGGGTGGATTGGTCTTGCTATGCCTCTGCCAACATAGCTATGCTAGTAGGCTACATAGATAGCAGGAATATAGTAGGTACAGTAGCTTAAGCTATACAACAAAAATATACTCCAGAAACAAAAGGGCGGGTATATATACCAATAATGAACATGCCCAGCGTCGTGAAATCGACCTGGGGAGCGCCTAGCGCCATGGCACCGCGCGCACGCAGCCAGTTCTGATATGGGATATTGGAGCTCTGCATGTCGGCTGCTGCTCCTGCTGGCGGAGGATCTGGGAGGGACAGGTAGGAACCTATGGCTGCGATGTGTCTGGGGGGGAAGGGCTTGGTTTGGTTGTAGGTTGAGTTTGTGGTATTTTAGCTTCGTTGGGGGTTTGCTATCAGATTGTGGTCTGGGATAAGAAGGAAGGCAAGGCGGCAGGGATTGGGAGCGAGTGATAGCTGCGGTGGTGACACAGGAAGTGGAGGGGAGAGCCGCAGGTTACCCGGAGGCGGTGACTTTGGAGACTTTGGGTGGGTGGCCTTATGTCTCTGGAATTGGGGGGTTATTGCTGCAGCGGTGTATCCATCTTCTCCCATCGCTCCATTCTGCATTGCACCGACTACAAAGGCAATTCCACTCCCACCGCCGAGATCAGAACCCCGCGTGCGAGAACACGACTGTGGCTGACACCCACCGTGGCGCCCATCTCCCCGTGGCTGTACCTTCACCCAAACAGGCTAGCGGCACTCATTTCCCGTGTAACCCCAGCGCCGTTTACTCTCAAAGTACCCAGAAGCCAGCTCTCAACACCACAAGCAACAATCTCAACACCTACAAATCTCACCTTCAACCCTCACGACACAGGCAACACAGGCAGAGACAACTCGTCCCTCAGTACACAACATATATATATATATATATATATATACCCTCCGAGGCCACGCGCGTCACTACCTCCAACCCACCAGCACCCCCGAAAGCTCACCACCGAGCCCCCAACAACTCAAAACACCCAATTGGCCCCCCCCCCCCCCGTGCCATGTGCGCTGATGCATGAACCCACCCACCGCACCCAGCAGCGGCCCTGTCGCCGGCCCTCCCACTACCACTACCAACCTTACCCCCCGTCCGCCGCTACCAAAACGCTCCACACCCCCGCGCCTCCGCCGCCGCGGCTTCACAATCGGCACTGACTCCTCGTCCTCGTCCTCGTCCTCGCCCTCCTCCTCCAGCGGTAGTCCCGAGCGCACACTCTTTGCTGCGCCGCCCCCGCCGCCGATGATGCAGAGCACGGCGACAACCGCGGCAAGGAAGCAGCGCCGCCGCGGGAGAAGCTTACGGAAGACAGCGCTTCTGCGGCCGGGGAACGGGATGGTGCTTGGCGGGGGCGGTGGGGCGCCGCTGCTACAGCCGCCGCCCGCGAGTACTGGTGGCGGCAGCAGTGTGGGTGGTGGGAGTCTAGCGAGTCGGCGGAGCGCGTCGCCGGGGTTGAAGCTTGCCACTGCGGCGGCGAAGGTGAGTGCTGTATATGACAGTGCTGATGACAGCGAGGGTGGTGGGTTTGGCGGTGTTGGGGGTGGGGGGAGGATGGCGCAGAGGGCGTATCCGGTGAGGGGCAGGTCGGGGAGCGTGGTTGTTGTGATGGCGAGGACGAGGCAGGAGGAGATGGACAGTGCGGCGGATACGGCGTATTGGGGGTGGGTGGTGCTGGGCGCGACGTGGGTCGTGTTTGTGGTTGGCATGGGGAGCGTGTTGGGCGTGTGGGAGTGGGCGTGGGATGTGCCGGGGGTGAGTTTCTTCTTCTTCCTCTTTGATTGTGCGGTGAACTGACGAGGTGTGTGTGGGATTGGTAGAGCCCGTTTGCAAAGGGCCAGCAGGAGCAGTACGAGGGCGCCTTCCCCATCGATGGGTATTATCCCGCGCTCATCATCTTGACGTGTGTCATGGCGTGGGTGTGGGTCGTGGTGGCCTGGGTTGGCATGAAGTATTTTAAGCATGCAAAAATACAGCCGCGGGACGATTTTGTGAATGTTAATGTGTAGTTCTTCTCTTCTTCTTTTTGCTCTTGTGTTTTTTTATGTTTCTGTGTTTTTGCATATGTGTGTTTGCGGCACTTGTTATTTGTGAGATGTGTTTGGTGGTTTGTAAGAGAGGGGGGGGGGGGAAGAGGATTTCTAAGAGTGAGTGTAGTTTGCTCTTTATATACTTCTTTTTGTTGTATCTCGTTTTTAGTTTTGTGGCTCGGACGTGGGTGTAAATAGTACTTATATGTGTGTCGGAGTGTAACTATGTTGGGCCACGAGTGATGGATTATTCATTGTTTTTCTTGTGTTTCAGTGGGGGGGGGGGGGGTTCCCCATGCACGTCCATGTTATGCTCCTATCAATGACTCCTAGAGGGTGTGTTGTAGTTGCAATTAGAACTTGTGCCTATCGTGACGATATTATATTGGATGCATGAGTGGAATTAAGGTAGACCGATATCGATGTTTAAGATCCAAGTACTTATACCGATAGTAGCCCTAGATCTAGCTAGATCTAGTTCCACCACGGTCCCAATTTATATATATATATATACCCCACACCATGTACCACTGACTCCCGCACGCACCGCTCCTCTAGATCTTAAGCTTGTTTTTCGGCGAACCAACGCCAGCTGTACTGTACTGACAATCAGAGACGTCTCCGTAGAGATCGTTCCGTAATAGTAAATTATCTAGCGTTATACACAGTCATCATCATATGGGATAGGATAGGTATAAGTATAAGTACACGCGTGGTCGACTAGAAAAGCCAGCTACATACGTGTATACATGTAGATAGTCATCGAGTGATACCGCATGACGCCATCATCACGGGCGGTCACTCGGACATACGTCTTGGCATCCCCAACCAGCACCTAGCCTGCATGTACAGCGGTAGGTAATAAGTGATGGAACGCCCTGAGATACAGCTATACCTGCAAACACCGTATGTTGGTGGCGTTTTACCCAAAACAGGTATCACTGTGTCTCAGGGCGTTCCATCACTTATTACCTACCGCTGTACCGTGGCGGGCCCGGGGATGTCCGGGGTGGGAGGCGTAGGTACTGCAGGTTGGCCAGATGAAATGTTGAGAGGCCGTAATAGGACAAGTATTTGATAACTGTGCGAGTCTCTTTCGGCGTAGGTATTCTTTGTAATTATCTCATTGGGGTTTCATCAACAGACCTTTGAGAGAAGAAGGCTACGGTGCTAGTAAGTCTCTAATCATTATTAATTGCCCCCAGCTTCTTCTTCTTCTTCTTCTTCTTCTTTATGCTCATCTAGCGCAAGTTAATCTAACGAAGCAGCTTAATACTTATCGTATACGTACTCTATAGTATAATCTTAGCCGGGTCCCGGGAGATTTCTCGAAGGCCTTTCTTACACCGACAACTATCTAGCTGCTCCTCTTGTCAAGGCTACCGTTTCTTTATCAGCATGAAGCCTCGGGCTGAATGGTGGTGGTGGTGTATGAGGCAAAATGGCACTGGCACTAGCTCCTGGAACTGCAAGGCGCCTCTATATCCTGAGCCTAGCACCCAGGACCATCAACAGGCATGGCGAGTGTGGCCTACATAACGGTTAACACTCGCCCCCAGCCGGACGGACGCCGTACGGTTGCGCCAACTTCGACTACAGAAGGGCTAACCAGAAGGTTAGCGGGTTCAACCTAGGGGTGGGGGTTGTATAATCTTTTGGATTGTTTTTGTTTT